>NW_026535906.1:0-202688 GCF_028551555.1 Melozone crissalis
AAGAGAGGCTAAAGACGAAGGTACGGTGCTCTGCAGAGCTAAGCACCGCTCCCGGACCTCTTTCGGCAGAAGGCGCACACCGCAGAGCACTGTGAGCGGCAGAATCGTCTTTGCGCGAAGAAGCAGCTTCTTCGTCTCCGGGAGCCGGAGAGAGCGGCAACTTCGCAAAGGTGATGAAACAAGCTGTACAACACTGCGATTGTGTGCGCAGCTTGCCAAGTGAGAGAAAACAGTACCTGACCACTCTCCTGCCTTTTGTAATCACATGAACATTCGATTGCAAGCTGTTTTGGACAACTTTCTTTCTCTTCTCGCAAAACACTCGGCAGACCTGCGTGCAGCCTCTAGAACACGATGGGAGATGTTTTTTGTGCTCGCACAGTTTCTCCTTGCCAGACAGAGTGGAAAAGCTTTTTGGTAAGATGTAGACGAGAAGAGAGGCTAAAGACGAAGGTACGGTGCTCTGCAGAGTTAAGCACCGCTCCCGGGCGTCTTTCGGCAGAAGGCGCACACCGCAGAGCACTGTGAGCGGCAGAATCGTCTTTGCGCGAAGAAGCAGCTTCTTCGTCTCCGGGAGCCGGAGAGAGCGGCAACTTGGCAAAGGTGATGAAACAAGCTGTACAACACTGCGATTGTGTGCGCAGCTTGCCAAGTGAGAGAAAACAGTACCTGACCACTCTCCTGCCTTTTCTATTCACATGAACATTCGATTGCAAGCTGTTTTGGGACAACTTTCTTTCTCTTCTTGCAAAACACTCGGCAGACCTCCGTGCAGCCTCTAGAACACGATGGGAGATGTTTTCTGTGCTGGCACAGTTTCTCCTTGCCAGACAGAGTGGAAAAGCTTTTTGCTAAGATGTAGACGAGAAGAGAGGCTAAAGACGAAGGTACGGTGCTCTGCAGAGTTAAGCACCGCTCCCGGGCGTCTTTCGGCAGAAGGCGCACACCGCAGAGCACTGTGAGCGGCAGAATCGTCTTTGCGCGAAGAAGCAGCTTCTTCGTCTCCGGGAGCCGGAGAGAGCGGCAACTTCGCAAAGGTGATGAAACAAGCTGTACAACACTGCGATTGTGTGCGCAGTTTGCCAACTGAGAGAAAACAGTACCTGACCACTCTCCTGCCTTTTCTATTCACATGAACATTCGATTGCAAGCTGTTTTGGACAACTTTCTTTCTCTTCTTGCAAAACACTCGGCAGACCTCCGTGCAGCCTCTAGAACACGATGGGAGATGTTTTCTGTGCTCGCACAGTTTCTCCTTGCCAGACAGAGTGGAAAAGCTTTTTGCTAAGATGTAGACGAGAAGAGAGGCTAAAGACGAAGGTACGGTGCTCTGCAGAGCTAAGCACCGCTCCCGGGCCTCTTTCGGCAGAAGGCGCACACCGCAGAGCACTGTGAGCGGCAGAATCGTCTTTGCGCGAAGAAGCAGCTTCTTCGTCTCCGGGAGCCGGAGAGAGCGGCAACTTCGCAAAGGTGATGAAACAAGCTGTACTACACTGCGATTGTGTGCGCAGCTTGCCAACTGAGAGAAAACAGTACCTGACCACTCTCCTGCCTTTTCTATTCACATGAACATTCGATTGCAAGCTGTTTTGGACAACTTTCTTTCTCTTCTTGCAAAACACTCGGCAGACCTCCGTGCAGCCTCTAGAACACGATGGATGATGTTTTCTGTGCTCGCACAGTTTCTCCTTGCCAGACAGAGTGGAAAAGCTTTTTGCTAAGATGTAGACGAGAAGAGAGGCTAAAGACGAAGGTACGGTGCTCTGCAGAGCTAAGCACCGCTCCCGGGCGTCTTTCGGCAGAAGGCGCACACCGCAGAGCACTGTGAGCGGCAGAATCGTCTTTGCGCGAAGAAGCAGCTTCTTCGTCTCCGGGAGCCGGAGAGAGCGGCAACTTGTCAAAGGTGATGAAACAAGCTGTACAACACTGCGATTGTGTGCGCAGCTTGCCAACTGAGAGAAAACAGTACCTGACCACTCTCCTGCCTTTTGTAATCACATGAACATTCGATTGCAAGCTGTTTTGGACAACTTTCTTTCTCTTCTCGCAAAACACTCGGCAGACCTGCGTGCAGCCTCTAGAACACGATGGGAGATGTTTTTTGTGCTCGCACAGTTTCTCCTTGCCAGACAGAGTGGAAAAGCTTTTTGCTAAGATGTAGACGAGAAGAGAGGCTAAAGACGAAGGTACGGTGCTCTGCAGAGTTAAGCACCGCTCCCGGGCGTCTTTCGGCAGAAGGCGCACACCGCAGAGCACTGTGAGCGGCAGAATCGTCTTTGCGCGAAGAAGCAGCTTCTTCGTCTCCGGGAGCCGGAGAGAGCGGCAACTTCGCAAAGGTGATGAAACAAGCTGTACAACACTGCGATTGTGTGCGCAGCTTGCCAAGTGAGAGAAAACAGTACCTGACCACTCTCCTGCCTTTTGTAATCACATGAACATTCGATTGCAAGCTGTTTTGGACAACTTTCTTTCTCTTCTCGCAAAACACTCGGCAGACCTGCGTGCAGCCTCTAGAACACGATGGGAGATGTTTTTTGTGCTCGCACAGTTTCTCCTTGCCAGACAGAGTGGAAAAGCTTTTTGCTAAGATGTAGACGAGAAGAGAGGCTAAAGACGAAGGTACGGTGCTCTGCAGAGTTAAGCACCGCTCCCGGGCGTCTTTCGGCAGAAGGCGCACACCGCAGAGCACTGTGAGCGGCAGAATCGTCTTTGCGCGAAGAAGCAGCTTCTTCGTCTCCGGGAGCCGGAGAGAGCGGCAACTTCGCAAAGGTGATGAAACAAGCTGTACAACACTGCGATTGTGTGCGCAGCTTGCCAAGTGAGAGAAAACAGTACCTGACCACTCTCCTGCCTTTTCTATTCACATGAACATTCGATTGGAAGCTGTTTTGGACAACTTTCTTTCTCTTCTTGCAAAACACTCGGCAGACCTCCGTGCAGCCTCTAGAACACGATGGGAGATGTTCTCTGTGCTCGCACAGTTTCTCCTTGCCAGACAGAGTGGAAAAGCTTTTTGCTAAGATGTAGACGAGAAGAGAGGCTAAAGACGAAGGTACGGTGCTCTGCAGAGTTAAGCACCGCTCCCGGACCTCTTTCGGCAGAAGGCGCACACCGCAGAGCACTGTGAGCGGCAGAATCGTCTTTGCGCGAAGAAGCAGCTTCTTCGTCTCCGGGAGCCGGAGAGAGCGGCAACTTGGCAAAGGTGATGAAACAAGCTGTACAACACTGCGATTGTGTGCGCAGCTTGCCAAGTGAGAGAAAACAGTACCTGACCACTCTCCTGCCTTTTGTAATCACATGAACATTCGATTGCAAGCTGTTTTGGACAACTTTCTTTCTCTTCTCGCAAAACACTCGGCAGACCTGCGTGCAGCCTCTAGAACACGATGGAGATGTTTTTTGTGCTCGCACAGTTTCTCCTTGCCAGACAGAGTGGAAAAGCTTTTTGCTAAGATGTAGACGAGAAGAGAGGCTAAAGACGAAGGTACGGTGCTCTGCAGAGTTAAGCACCGCTCCCGGGCGTCTTTCGGCAGAAGGCGCACACCGCAGAGCACTGTGAGCGGCAGAATCGTCTTTGCGCGAAGAAGCAGCTTCTTCGTCTCCGGGAGCCGGAGAGAGCGGCAACTTCGCAAAGGTGATGAAACAAGCTGTACAACACTGCGATTGTGTGCGCAGCTTGCCAAGTGAGAGAAAACAGTACCTGACCACTCTCCTGCCTTTTCTATTCACATGAACATTCGATTGCAAGCTGTTTTGGACAACTTTCTTTCTCTTCTTGCAAAACACTCGGCAGACCTCCGTGCAGCCTCTAGAACACGATGGGAGATGTTTTCTGTGCTGGCACAGTTTCTCCTTGCCAGACAGAGTGGAAAAGCTTTTTGCTAAGATGTAGACGAGAAGAGAGGCTAAAGACGAAGGTACGGTGCTCTGCAGAGCTAAGCACCGCTCCCGGACCTCTTTCGGCAGAAGGCGCTCAGCGCAGAGCAGTGTGAGCGGCAGAATCGTCTTTGCGCGAAGAAGCAGCTTCTTCGTCTCCGGGAGCCGGGGAGAGCGGCAGCTTCGCAAAGGTGATGAAACAAGCTGTACAACACTGCGATTGTGTGCGCTGCTTGCCAACTGAGAGAAAACAGTACCTGACCACTCTCCTGCCTTTTCTATTCACATGAACATTCGATTGCAAGCTGTTTTGGACAACTTTCTTTCTCTTCTTGCAAAAAACTCGGCAGACCTCTGTGCAGCCTCTAGAACACGATGGTGCATGTTTTTTGTGCTGGCACAGTTTCTCCTTGCCAGACAGAGTGGAAAAGCTTTTTGCTAAGATGTAGACGAGAAGAGAGGCTAAACACGAAGGTACGGTGCTCTGCAGAGCTAAGCACCGCTCCCGGGCGTCTTTCGGCAGAAGGCGCACACCGCAGAGCACTGTGAGCGGCAGAATCGTCTTTGCGCGAAGAAGCAGCTTCTTCGTCTCCGGGAGCCGGAGAGAGCGGCAACTTCGCAAAGGTGATGAAACAAGCTGTACAACACTGCGATTGTGTGCGCAGCTTGCCAACTGAGAGAAAACAGTACCTGACCACTCTCCTGCCTTTTCAATTCACATGAACATTCGATTGCAAGCTGTTTTGGACAACTTCCTTTCTCTTCTTGCAAAACACTCGGCAGACCTCCGTGCAGCCTCTAGAACACGATGGGAGATGTTTTTTGTGCTGGCACAGTTTCTCCTTGCCAGACAGAGTGGAAAAGCTTTTTGCTAAGATGTAGACGCGAAGAGAGACTAAAGAAGCAGGTATGGTGCTCTGCAGAGCTAAGCACCGCTCCCGGACCTCTTTCGGCAGAAGACACACACTGCAGAGCACAGTGAGCGGCAGAATCGTCTTTGCGCGAAGAAGAAGCTTCTTCATCTCCGGGAGCCGGAGAGAGCGGCAACTTGGCAAAGGTGATGAAACAAGCTGTACAACACTGCGATTGTGTGCGCAGCTTGCCAACTGAGAGAAAACAGTACCTGACCACTCTCCTGCCTTTTCTATTCACATGAACATTCGATTGCAAGCTGTTTTGGACAACTTTCTTTCTCTTCTTGCAAAACACTCGGCAGACCTCCGTGCAGCCTCTAGAACACGATGGAAGATGTTTTCTGTGCTCGCACAGTTTCTCCTTGCCAGACAGAGTGGAAAAGCTTTTTGGTAAGATGTAGACGAGAAGAGAGGCTAAAGACGAAGGTACGGTGCTCTGCAGAGTTAAGCACCGCTCCCGGGCCTCTTTCGGCAGAAGGCGCACACCGCAGAGCACTGTGAGCGGCAGAATCGTCTTTGCGCGAAGAAGCAGCTTCTTCGTCTCCGGGAGCCGGAGAGAGCGGCAACTTCGCAAAGGTGATGAAACAAGCTGTACAACACTGCGATTGTGTGCGCAGCTTGCCAAGTGAGAGAAAACAGTACCTGACCACTCTCCTGCCTTTTCTATTCACATGAACATTCGATTGCAAGCTGTTTTGGACAACTTTCTTTCTCTTCTTGCAAAACACTCGGCAGACCTCCGTGCAGCCTCTAGAACACGATGGGAGATGTTTTCTGTGCTGGCACAGTTTCTCCTTGCCAGACAGAGTGGAAAAGCTTTTTGCTAAGATGTAGACGAGAAGAGAGGCTAAAGACGAAGGTAAGGTGCTCTGCAGAGCTAAGCACCGCTCCCGGACCTCTTTCGGCAGAAGGCGCTCAGCGCAGAGCACTGTGAGCGGCAGAATCGTCTTTGCGCGAAGAAGCAGCTTCTTCGTCTCCGGGAGCCGGAGCGAGCGGCAGCTTCGCAAAGGTGATGAAACAAGCTGTACAACACTGCGATTGTGTGCGCTGCTTGCCAACTGAGAGAAAACAGTACCTGACCACTCTCCTGCCTTTTCTATTCACATGAACATTCGATTGCAAGCTGTTTTGGACAACTTTCTTTCTCTTCTTGCAAAACACTCGGCAGACCTCCGTGCAGCCTCTAGAACACGATGGGAGATGTTTTCTGTGCTGGCACAGTTTCTCCTTGCCAGACAGAGTGGAAAAGCTTTTTGCTAAGATGTAGACGAGAAGAGAGGCTAAAGACGAAGGTACGGTGCTCTGCAGAGCTAAGCACCGCTCCCGGGCGTCTTTCGGCAGAAGGCGCACACCGCAGAGCACTGTGAGCGGCAGAATCGTCTTTGCGCGAAGAAGCAGCTTCTTCGTCTCCGGGAGCCGGAGAGAGCGGCAACTTGGCAAAGGTGATGAAACAAGCTGTACAACACTGCGATTGTGTGCGCAGCTTGCCAAGTGAGAGAAAACAGTACCTGACCACTCTCCTGCCTTTTCTATTCACATGAACATTCGATTGCAAGCTGTTTTGGACAACTTCCTTTCTCTTCTTGCAAAACACTCGGCAGACCTCCGTGCAGCCTCTAGAACACGATGGGAGATGTTTTTTGTGCTGGCACAGTTTCTCCTTGCCAGACAGAGTGGAAAAGCTTTTTGCTAAGATGTAGACGCGAAGAGAGACTAAAGAAGCAGGTATGGTGCTCTGCAGAGCTAAGCACCGCTCCCGGACCTCTTTCGGCAGAAGACACACACTGCAGAGCACAGTGAGCGGCAGAATCGTCTTTGCGCGAAGAAGCAGCTTCTTCGTCTCCGGGAGCCGGAGAGAGCGGCAGCTTGGCAAAGGTGATGAAACAAGCTGTACAACACTGCGATTGTGTGCGCAGCTTGCCAACTGAGAGAAAACAGTACCTGACCACTCTCCTGCCTTTTCTATTCACATGAACATTCGATTGCAAGCTGTTTTGGACAACTTTCTTTCTCTTCTTGCAAAACACTCGGCAGACCTCCGTGCAGCCTCTAGAACACGATGGGAGATGTTTTCTGTGCTGGCACAGTTTCTCCTTGCCAGACAGAGTGGAAAAGCTTTTTGCTAAGATGTAGACGAGAAGAGAGGCTAAAGACGAAGGTACGGTGCTCTGCAGAGCTAAGCACCGCTCCCGGACCTCATTCGGCAGAAGGCGCACACCGCAGAGCACTGTGAGCGGCAGAATCGTCTTTGCGCGAAGAAGCAGCTTCTTCGTCTTCGGGAGCCGGAGAGAGCGGTAACTTCGCAAAGGTGATGAAACAAGCTGTACAACACTGCGATTGTGTGCGCAGCTTGCCAAGTGAGAGAAAACAGTACCTGACCACTCTCCTGCCTTTTGTAATCACATGAACATTCGATTGCAAGCTGTTTTGGACAACTTTCTTTCTCTTCTCGCAAAACACTCGGCAGACCTGCGTGCAGCCTCTAGAACACGATGGGAGATGTTTTTTGTGCTCGCACAGTTTCTCCTTGCCAGACAGAGTGGAAAAGCTTTTTGGTAAGATGTAGACGAGAAGAGAGGCTAAAGACGAAGGTACGGTGCTCTGCAGAGTTAAGCACCGCTCCCTGGCGTCTTTCGGCAGAAGGCGCACACCGCAGAGCACTGTGAGCGGCAGAATCGTCTTTGCGCGAAGAAGCAGCTTCTTCGTCTCCGGGAGCCGGAGAGAGCGGCAACTTCGCAAAGGTGATGAAACAAGCTGTACAACACTGCGATTGTGTGCGCAGCTTGCCAAGTGAGAGAAAACAGTACCTGACCACTCTCCTGCCTTTTCTATTCACATGAACATTCGATTGCAAGCTGTTTTGGACAACTTTCTTTCTCTTCTTGCAAAACACTCGGCAGACCTCCGTGCAGCCTCTAGAACACGATGGGAGATGTTTTCTGTGCTGGCACAGTTTCTCCTTGCCAGACAGAGTGGAAAAGCTTTTTGGTAAGATGTAGACGAGAAGAGAGGCTAAAGACGAAGGTACGGTGCTCTGCAGAGTTAAGCACCGCTCCCGGGCGTCTTTCGGCAGAAGGCGCACACCGCAGAGCACTGTGAGCGGCAGAATCGTCTTTGCGCGAAGAAGCAGCTTCTTCGTCTCCGGGAGCCGGAGAGAGCGGCAACTTCGCAAAGGTGATGAAACAAGCTGTACAACACTGCGATTGTGTGCGCAGTTTGCCAACTGAGAGAAAACAGTACCTGACCACTCTCCTGCCTTTTCTATTCACATGAACATTCGATTGCAAGCTGTTTTGGACAACTTTCTTTCTCTTCTTGCAAAACACTCGGCAGACCTCCGTGCAGCCTCTAGAACACGATGGGAGATGTTTTCTGTGCTGGCACAGTTTCTCCTTGCCAGACAGAGTGGAAAAGCTTTTTGGTAAGATGTAGACGAGAAGAGAGGCTAAAGACGAAGGTAAGGTGCTCTGCAGAGCTAAGCACCGCTCCCGGACCTCTTTCGGCAGAAGGCGCTCAGCGCAGAGCACTTTGAGCGGCAGAATCGTCTTTGCGCGAAGAAGCAGCTTCTTCGTCTCCGGGAGCCGGAGAGAGCGGCAGCTTCGCAAAGGTGATGAAACAAGCTGTACAACACTGCGATTGTGTGCGCAGCTTGCCAAGTGAGAGAAAACAGTACCTGACCACTCTCCTGCCTTTTCTATACACATGAACATTCGATTGCAAGCTGTTTTGGACAACTTTCTTTCTCTTCTTGCAAAACACTCGGCAGACCTCCGTGCAGCCTCTAGAACACGATGGATGATGTTTTCTGTGCTCGCACAGTTTCTCCTTGCCAGACAGAGTGGAAAAGCTTTTTGCTAAGATGGAGACGAGAAGAGAGGCTAAAGACGAAGGTACGGTGCTCTGCAGAGCTAAGCACCGCTCCCGGGCGTCTTTCGGCAGAAGGCGCACACCGCAGAGCACTGTGAGCGGCAGAATCGTCTTTGCGCGAAGAAGCAGCTTCTTCGTCTCCGGGAGCCGGAGAGAGCGGCAGCTTCGCAAAGGTGATGAAACAAGCTGTACAACACTGCGATTGTGTGCGCTGCTTGCCAACTGAGAGAAAACAGTACCTGACCACTCTCCTGCCTTTTCTATACACATGAACATTCGATTGCAAGCTGTTTTGGACAACTTTCTTTCTCTTCTTGCAAAACACTCGGCAGACCTCCGTGCAGCCTCTAGAACACGATGGGAGATGTTTTCTGTGCTGGCACAGTTTCTCCTTGCCAGACAGAGTGGAAAAGCTTTTTGCTAAGATGTAGACGAGAAGAGAGGCTAAAGACGAAGGTACGGTGCTCTGCAGAGCTAAGCACCGCTCCCGGACCTCTTTCGGCAGAAGGCGCACACCGCAGAGCACTGTGAGCGGCAGAATCGTCTTTGCGCGAAGAAGCAGCTTCTTCGTCTCCGGGAGCCGGAGAGAGCGGCAACTTCGCAAAGGTGATGAAACAAGCTGTACAACACTGCGATTGTGTGCGCAGCTTGCCAACTGAGAGAAAACAGTACCTGACCACTCTCCTGCCTTTTCAATTCACATGAAGATTCGATTGGAAGCTATTTTGGACAACTTTCTTTCTCTTCTTGCAAAACACTCGGCAGACCTCCGTGCAGCCTCTAGAACACGATGGATGATGTTTTCTGTGCTCGCACAGTTTCTCCTTGCCAGACAGAGTGGAAAAGCTTTTTGCTAAGATGTAGACGAGAAGAGAGGCTAAAGACGAAGGTACGGTGCTCTGCAGAGCTAAGCACCGCTCCCGGGCGTCTTTCGGCAGAAGGCGCACACCGCAGAGCACTGTGAGCGGCAGAATCGTCTTTGCGCGAAGAAGCAGCTTCTTCGTCTCCGGGAGCCGGAGAGAGCGGCAACTTGTCAAAGGTGATGAAACAAGCTGTACAACACTGCGATTGTGTGCGCAGCTTGCCAATTGAGAGAAAACAGTACCTGACCACTCTCCTGCCTTTTGTAATCACATGAATATTCGATTGCAAGCTGTTTTGGACAACTTTCTTTCTCTTCACGCAAAACACTCGGCAGACCTGCGTGCAGCCTCTAGAACACGATGGGAGATGTTTTTTGTGCTCGCACAGTTTCTCCTTGCCAGACAGAGTGGAAAAGCTTTTTGGTAAGATGTAGACGAGAAGAGAGGCTAAAGACGAAGGTACGGTGCTCTGCAGAGTTAAGCACCGCTCCCGGGCGTCTTTCGGCAGAAGGCGCACACCGCAGAGCACTGTGAGCGGCAGAATCGTCTTTGCGCGAAGAAGCAGCTTCTTCGTCTCCGGGAGCCGGAGAGAGCGGCAACTTCGCAAAGGTGATGAAACAAGCTGTACAACACTGCGATTGTGTGCGCAGCTTGCCAAGTGAGAGAAAACAGTACCTGACCACTCTCCTGCCTTTTCTATTCACATGAACATTCGATTGGAAGCTGTTTTGGACAACTTTCTTTCTCTTCTTGCAAAACACTCGGCAGACCTCCGTGCAGCCTCTAGAACACGATGGGAGATGTTTTCTGTGCTGGCACAGTTTCTCCTTGCCAGACAGAGTGGAAAAGCTTTTTGCTAAGATGTAGACGAGAAGAGAGGCTAAAGACGAAGGTACGGTGCTCTGCAGAGCTAAGCACCGCTCCCGGACCTCTTTCGGCAGAAGGCGCTCAGCGCAGAGCAGTGTGAGCGGCAGAATCGTCTTTGCGCGAAGAAGCAGCTTCTTCGTCTCAGGGAGCCGGGGAGAGCGGCAACTTCGCAAAGGTGATGAAACAAGCTGTACAACACTGCGATTGTGTGCGCTGCTTGCCAAGTGAGAGAAAACAGTACCTGACCACTCTCCTGCCTTTTCTATTCACATGAACATTCGATTGCAAGCTGTTTTGGACAACTTTCTTTCTCTTCTTGCAAAACACTCGGCAGACCTGCGTGCAGCCTCTAGAACACGATGGGAGATGTTTTCTGTGCTGGCACAGTTTCTCCTTGCCAGACAGAGTGGAAAAGCTTTTTGCTAAGATGTAGACGAGAAGAGAGGCTAAAGACGAAGGTACGGTGCTCTGCAGAGCTAAGCACCGCTCCCGGACCTCTTTCGGCAGAAGACACACACTGCAGAGCACAGTGAGCGGCAGAATCGTCTTTGCGCGAAGAAGCAGCTTCTTCGTCTCCGGGAGCCGGAGAGAGCGGCAACTTCGCAAAGGTGATGAAACAAGCTGTACAACACTGCGATTGTGTGCGCAGCTTGCCAAGTGAGAGAAAACAGTACCTGACGACTCTCCTGCCTTTTCTATTCACATGAACATTCGATTGCAAGCTGTTTTGGACAACTTTCTTTCTCTTCTTGCAAAAAACTCGGCAGACCTCCGTGCAGCCTCTAGAACACGATGGTGCATGTTTTTTGTGCTGGCACAGTTTCTCCTTGCCAGACAGAGTGGAAAAGCTTTTTGCTAAGATGTAGACGAGAAGAGAGGCTAAAGACCAAGGTACGGTGCTCTGCAGAGCTAAGCACCGCTCCCGGACCTCTTTCGGCAGAAGGCGCACACCGCAGAGCACTGTGAGCGGCAGAATCGTCTTTGCGCGAAGAAGCAGCTTCTTCGTCTCCGGGAGCCGGAGAGAGCGGCAACTTGGCAAAGGTGATGAAACAAGCTGTACAACACTGCGATTGTGTGCGCAGCTTGCCAACTGAGAGAAAACAGTACCTGACCACTCTCCTGCCTTTTCAATTCACATGAACATTCGATTGCAAGCTGTTTTGGACAACTTCCTTTCTCTTTCTGCAAAACACTCGGCAGACCTCCGTGCAGCCTCTAGAACACGATGGGAGATGTTTTCTGTGCTGGCACAGTTTCTCCTTGCCAGACAGAGTGGAAAAGCTTTTTGCTAAGATGTAGACGAGAAGAGAGGCTAAAGACGAAGGTACGGTGCTCTGCAGAGCTAAGCACCGCTCCCGGACCTCTTTCGGCAGAAGGCGCACACCGCAGAGCACTGTGAGCGGCAGAATCGTCTTTGCGCGAAGAAGCAGCTTCTTCGTCTCCGGGAGCCGGAGAGAGCGGCAACTTCGCAAAGGTGATGAAACAAGCTGTACAACACTGCGATTGTGTGCGCAGCTTGCCAAGTGAGAGAAAACAGTACCTGACCACTCTCCTGCGTTTTGTAATCACATGAACATTCGATTGCAAGCTGTTTTGGACAACTTTCTTTCTCTTCTCGCAAAACACTCGGCAGACCTGCGTGCAGCCTCTTGAACACGATGGGAGATGTTTTTTGTGCTCGCACAGTTTCTCCTTGCCAGACAGAGTGGAAAAGCTTTTTGCTAAGATGTAGACGAGAAGAGAGGCTAAAGACGAAGGTACGGTGCTCTGCAGAGTTAAGCACCGCTCCCGGGCGTCTTTCGGCAGAAGGCGCACACCGCAGAGCACTGTGAGCGGCAGAATCGTCTTTGCGCGAAGAAGCAGCTTCTTCGTCTCCGGGAGCCGGAGAGAGCGGCAACTTCGCAAAGGTGATGAAACAAGCTGTACAACACTGCGATTGTGTGCGCAGCTTGCCAAGTGAGAGAAAACAGTACCTGACCACTCTCCTGCCTTTTCTATTCACATGAACATTCGATTGGAAGCTGTTTTGGACAACTTTCTTTCTCTTCTTGCAAAACACTCGGCAGACCTCCGTGCAGCCTCTAGAACACGATGGAAGATGTTTTCTGTGCTCGCACAGTTTCTCCTTGCCAGACAGAGTGGAAAAGCTTTTTGGTAAGATGTAGACGAGAAGAGAGGCTAAAGACGAAGGTACGGTGCTCTGCAGAGTTAAGCACCGCTCCCGGGCGTCTTTCGGCAGAAGGCGCACACCGCAGAGCACTGTGAGCGGCAGAATCGTCTTTGCGCGAAGAAGCAGCTTCTTCGTCTCCGGGAGCCGGAGAGAGCGGCAACTTCGCAAAGGTGATGAAACAAGCTGTACAACACTGCGATTGTGTGCGCAGTTTGCCAACTGTGAGAAAACAGTACCTGACCACTCTCCTGCCTTTTCTATTCACATGAACATTCGATTGCAAGCTGTTTTGGACAACTTTCTTTCTCTTCTCGCAAAACACTCGGCAGACCTGCGTGCAGCCTCTAGAACACGATGGGAGATGTTTTTTGTGCTCGCACAGTTTCTCCTTGCCAGACAGAGTGGAAAAGCTTTTTGGTAAGATGTAGACGAGAAGAGAGGCTAAAGACGAAGGTACGGTGCTCTGCAGAGCTAAGCACCGCTCCCGGGCGTCTTTCGGCAGAAGGCGCACACCGCAGAGCACTGTGAGCGGCAGAATCGTCTTTGCGCGAACAAGCAGCTTCTTCGTCTCCGGGAGCCGGAGAGAGCGGCAACTTTGCAAAGGTGATGAAACAAGCTGTACAACACTGCGATTGTGTGCGCAGCTTGCCAAGTGAGAGAAAACAGTACCTGACCACTCTCCTGCCTTTTCTATTCACATGAACATTCGATTGCAAGCTGTTTTGGACAACTTTCTTTCTCTTCTTGCAAAACACTCGGCAGACCTCCGTGCAGCCTCTAGAACACGATGGGAGATGTTTTCTGTGCTGGCACAGTTTCTCCTTGCCAGACAGAGTGGAAAAGCTTTTTGGTAAGATGTAGACGAGAAGAGAGGCTAAAGACGAAGGTAAGGTGCTCTGCAGAGTTAAGCACCGCTCCCGGGCGTCTTTCGGCAGAAGGCGCACACCGCAGAGCACTGTGAGCGGCAGAATCGTCTTTGCGCGAAGAAGCAGCTTCTTCGTCTCCGGGAGCCGGAGAGAGCGGCAACTTCGCAAAGGTGATGAAACAAGCTGTACAACACTGCGATTGTGTGCGCAGTTTGCCAACTGAGAGAAAACAGTACCTGACCACTCTCCTGCCTTTTCTATTCACATGAACATTCGATTGCAAGCTGTTTTGGACAACTTTCTTTCTCTTCTTGCAAAACACTCGGCAGACCTCCGTGCAGCCTCTAGAACACGATGGGAGATGTTTTCTGTG
Source organism: Melozone crissalis (assembly GCF_028551555.1). Classification (NCBI taxonomy): domain Eukaryota; kingdom Metazoa; phylum Chordata; class Aves; order Passeriformes; family Passerellidae; genus Melozone; species Melozone crissalis. The sequence continues at coordinate 13,797 of NW_026535906.1, forward strand.
CTGGCACAGTTTCTCCTTGCCAGACAGAGTGGAAAAGCTTTTTGGTAAGATGTAGACGAGAAGAGAGGCTAAAGACGAAGGTAAGGTGCTCTGAAGAGCTAAGCACCGCTCCCGGACCTCTTTCGGCAGAAGGCGCTCAGCGCAGAGCACTGTGAGCGGCAGAATCGTCTTTGCGCGAAGAAGCAGCTTCTTCGTCTCCGGGAGCCGGAGAGAGCGGCAGCTTCGCAAAGGTGATGAAACAAGCTGTACAACACTGCGATTGTGTGCGCAGCTTGCCAACTGAGAGAAAACAGTACCTGACCCCTCTCCTGCCTTTTCTATTCACATGAACATTCGATTGCAAGCTGTTTTGGACAACTTTCTTTCTCTTCTTGCAAAACACTCGGCAGACCTCCGTGCAGCCTCTAGAACACGATGGATGATGTTTTCTGTGCTCGCACAGTTTCTCCTTGCCAGACAGAGTGGAAAAGCTTTTTGGTAAGATGTAGACGAGAAGAGAGGCTAAAGACGAAGGTACGGTGCTCTGCAGAGCTAAGCACCGCTCCCGGGCGTCTTTCGGCAGAAGGCGCACACCGCAGAGCACTGTGAGCGGCAGAATCGTCTTTGCGCGAAGAAGCAGCTTCTTCGTCTCCGGGAGCCGGAGAGAGCGGCAACTTGTCAAAGGTGATGAAACAAGCTGTACAACACTGCGATTGTGTGCGCAGCTTGCCAAGTGAGAGAAAACAGTACCTGACCACTCTCCTGCCTTTTGTAATCACATGAACATTCGATTGCAAGCTGTTTTGGACAACTTTCTTTCTCTTCTCGCAAAACACTCGGCAGACCTGCGTGCATCCTCTAGAACACGATGGGAGATGTTTTTTGTGCTGGCACAGTTTCTCCTTGCCAGACAGAGTGGAAAAGCTTTTTGCTAAGATGTAGACGAGAAGAGAGGCTAAAGACGAAGGTACGGTGCTCTGCAGAGCTAAGCACCGCTCCCGGACCTCTTTCGGCAGAAGGCGCTCAGCGCAGAGCAGTGTGAGCGGCAGAATCGTCTTTGCGCGAAGAAGCAGCTTCTTCGTCTCCGGGAGCCGGGGAGAGCGGCAACTTCGCATGGTGATGAAACAAGCTGTACAACACTGCGATTGTGTGCGCAGCTTGCCAAGTGAGAGAAAACAGTACCCGACCACTCTCCTGCCTTTTCTATACACATGAACATTCGATTGCAAGCTGTTTTGGACAACTTTCTTTCTCTTCTTGCAAAACACTCGGCAGACCTCCGTGCAGCCTCTAGAACACGATGGGAGATGTTTTCTGTGCTGGCACAGTTTCTCCTTGCCAGACAGAGTGGAAAAGCTTTTTGGTAAGATGTAGACGAGAAGAGAGGCTAAAGACGAAGGTAAGGTGCTCTGCAGAGCTAAGCACCGCTCCCGGACCTCTTTCGGCAGAAGGCGCTCAGCGCAGAGCACTGTGAGCGGCAGAATCGTCTTTGCGCGAAGAAGCAGCTTCTTCGTCTCCGGGAGCCGGAGAGAGCGGCAGCTTCGCAAAGGTGATGAAACAAGCTGTACAACACTGCGATTGTGTGCGCTGCTTGCCAACTGAGAGAAAACAGTACCTGACCACTCTCCTGCCTTTTCTATTCACATGAACATTCGATTGCAAGCTGTTTTGGACAACTTCCTTTCTCTTCTTGCAAAACACTCGGCAGACCTCCGTGCAGCCTCTAGAACACGATGGGAGATGTTTTTTGTGCTGGCACAGTTTCTCCTTGCCAGACAGAGTGGAAAAGCTTTTTGCTAAGATGTAGACGCGAAGAGAGACTAAAGAAGCAGGTATGGTGCTCTGCAGAGCTAAGCACCGCTCCCGGACCTCTTTCGGCAGAAGACACACACTGCAGAGCACAGTGAGCGGCAGAATCGTCTTTGCGCGAAGAAGAAGCTTCTTCGTCTCCGGGAGCCGGAGAGAGCGGCAACTTCGCAAAGGTGATGAAACAAGCTGTACAACACTGCGATTGTGTGCGCAGCTTGCCAAGTGAGAGAAAACAGTACCTGACCACTCTCCTGCCTTTTCTATTCACATGAACATTCGATTGCAAGCTGTTTTGGACAACTTTCTTTCTCTTCTTGCAAAACACTCGGCAGACCTCCGTGCAGCCTCTAGAACACGATGGGAGATGTTTTCTGTGCTGGCACAGTTTCTCCTTGCCAGACAGAGTGGAAAAGCTTTTTGCTAAGATGTAGACGAGAAGAGAGGCTAAAGACGAAGGTACGGTGCTCTGCAGAGCTAAGCACCGCTCCCGGACCTCTTTCGGCAGAAGGCGCACACCGCAGAGCACTGTGAGCGGCAGAATCGTCTTTGCGCGAAGAAGCAGCTTCTTCGTCTCCGGGAGCCGGAGAGAGCGGCAACTTCGCAAAGGTGATGAAACAAGCTGTACAACACTGCGATTGTGTGCGCAGCTTGCCAAGTGAGAGAAAACAGTACCTGACCACTCTCCTGCCTTTGTAATCACATGAACATTCGATTGCAAGCTGTTTTGGACAACTTTCTTTCTCTTCTCGCAAAACACTCGGCAGACCTGCGTGCAGCCTCTAGAACACGATGGGAGATGTTTTTTGTGCTCGCACAGTTTCTCCTTGCCAGATAGAGTGGAAAAGCTTTTTGGTAAGATGTAGACGAGAAGAGAGGCTAAAGACGAAGGTACGGTGCTCTGCAGAGTTAAGCACCGCTCCCGGGCGTCTTTCGGCAGAAGGCGCACACCGCAGAGCACTGTGAGCGGCAGAATCGTCTTTGCGCGAAGAAGCAGCTTCTTCGTCTCCGGGAGCCGGAGAGAGCGGCAACTTCGCAAAGGTGATGAAACAAGCTGTACAACACTGCGATTGTGTGCGCAGCTTGCCAAGTGAGAGAAAACAGTACCTGACCACTCTCCTGCCTTTTCTATTCACATGAACATTCGATTGCAAGCTGTTTTGGACAACTTTCTTTCTCTTCTTGCAAAACACTCGGCAGACCTCCGTGCAGCCTCTAGAACACGATGGGAGATGTTTTCTGTGCTGGCACAGTTTCTCCTTGCCAGACAGAGTGGAAAAGCTTTTTGCTAAGATGTAGACGAGAAGAGAGGCTAAAGACGAAGGTACGGTGCTCTGCAGAGTTAAGCACCGCTCCCGGGCGTCTTTCGGCAGAAGGCGCACACCGCAGAGCACTGTGAGCGGCAGAATCGTCTTTGCGCGAAGAAGCAGCTTCTTCGTCTCCGGGAGCCGGAGAGAGCGGCAACTTCGCAAAGGTGATGAAACAAGCTGTACAACACTGCGATTGTGTGCGCAGTTTGCCAACTGAGAGAAAACAGTACCTGACCACTCTCCTGCCTTTTCTATTCACATGAACATTCGATTGCAAGCTGTTTTGGACAACTTTCTTTCTCTTCTTGCAAAACACTCGGCAGACCTCCGTGCAGCCTCTAGAACACGATGGATGATGTTTTCTGTGCTGGCACAGTTTCTCCTTGCCAGACAGAGTGGAAAAGCTTTTTGCTAAGATGTAGACGAGAAGAGAGGCTAAAGACGAAGGTACGGTGCTCTGCAGAGCTAAGCACCGCTCCCGGGCGTCTTTCGGCAGAAGGCGCACACCGCAGAGCACTGTGAGCGGCAGAATCGTCTTTGCGCGAAGAAGCAGCTTCTTCGTCTCCGGGAGCCGGAGAGAGCGGCAACTTGGCAAAGGTGATGAAACAAGCTGTACAACACTGCGATTGTGTGCGCAGCTTGCCAACTGAGAGAAAACAGTACCTGACCACTCTCCTGCCTTTTCTATTCACATGAACATTCGATTGCAAGCTGTTTTGGACAACTTTCTTTCTCTTCTTGCAAAACACTCGGCAGACCTCCGTGCAGCCTCTAGAACACGATGGATGATGTTTTCTGTGCTCGCACAGTTTCTCCTTGCCAGACAGAGTGGAAAAGCTTTTTGCTAAGATGTAGACGAGAAGAGAGGCTAAAGACGAAGGTACGGTGCTCTGCAGAGCTAAGCACCGCTCCCGGGCGTCTTTCGGCAGAAGGCGCACACCGCAGAGCACTGTGAGCGGCAGAATCGTCTTTGCGCGAAGAAGCAGCTTCTTCGTCTCCGGGAGCCGGAGAGAGCGGCAACTTGTCAAAGGTGATGAAACAAGCTGTACAACACTGCGATTGTGTGCGCAGCTTGCCAAGTGAGAGAAAAGAGTACCTGACCACTCTCCTGCCTTTTGTAATCACATGAACATTCGATTGCAAGCTGTTTTGGACAACTTTCTTTCTCTTCTCGCAAAACACTCGGCAGACCTGCGTGCAGCCTCTAGAACACGATGGGAGATGTTTTTTGTGCTCGCACAGTTTCTCCTTGCCAGACAGAGTGGAAAAGCTTTTTGCTAAGATGTAGACGAGAAGAGAGGCTAAAGACGAAGGTACGGTGCTCTGCAGAGTTAAGCACCGCTCCCGGGCGTCTTTCGGCAGAAGGCGCACACCGCAGAGCACTGTGAGCGGCAGAATCGTCTTTGCGCGAAGAAGCAGCTTCTTCGTCTCCGGGAGCCGGAGAGAGCGGCAACTTCGCAAAGGTGATGAAACAAGCTGTACAACACTGCGATTGTGTGCGCAGCTTGCCAAGTGAGAGAAAACAGTACCTGACCACTCTCCTGCCTTTTGTAATCACATGAACATTCGATTGCAAGCTGTTTTGGACAACTTTCTTTCTCTTCTCGCAAAACACTCGGCAGACCTGCGTGCAGCCTCTAGAACACGATGGGAGATGTTTTTTGTGCTCGCACAGTTTCTCCTTGCCAGACAGAGTGGAAAAGCTTTTTGCTAAGATGTAGACGAGAAGAGAGGCTAAAGACGAAGGTACGGTGCTCTGCAGAGTTAAGCACCGCTCCCGGGCGTCTTTCGGCAGAAGGCGCACACCGCAGAGCACTGTGAGCGGCAGAATCGTCTTTGCGCGAAGAAGCAGCTTCTTCGTCTCCGGGAGCCGGAGAGAGCGGCAACTTCGCAAAGGTGATGAAACAAGCTGTACAACACTGCGATTGTGTGCGCAGCTTGCCAAGTGAGAGAAAACAGTACCTGACCACTCTCCTGCCTTTTCTATTCACATGAACATTCGATTGGAAGCTGTTTTGGACAACTTTCTTTCTCTTCTTGCAAAACACTCGGCAGACCTCCGTGCAGCCTCTAGAACACGATGGGAGATGTTCTCTGTGCTGCCACAGTTTCTCCTTGCCAGACAGAGTGGAAAAGCTTTTTGCTAAGATGTAGACGAGAAGAGAGGCTAAAGACGAAGGTACGGTGCTCTGCAGAGTTAAGCACCGCTCCCGGACCTCTTTCGGCAGAAGGCGCACACCGCAGAGCACTGTGAGCGGCAGAATCGTCTTTGCGCGAAGAAGCAGCTTCTTCGTCTCCGGGAGCCGGAGAGAGCGGCAACTTCGCAAAGGTGATGAAACAAGCTGTACAACACTGCGATTGTGTGCGCAGCTTGCCAAGTGAGAGAAAACAGTACCTGACCACTCTCCTGCCTTTTGTAATCACATGAACATTCGATTGCAAGCTGTTTTGGACAACTTTCTTTCTCTTCTCGCAAAACACTCGGCAGACCTGCGTGCAGCCTCTAGAACACGATGGGAGATGTTTTTTGTGCTCGCACAGTTTCTCCTTGCCAGACAGAGTGGAAAAGCTTTTTGCTAAGATGTAGACGCGAAGAGAGACTAAAGAAGCAGGTATGGTGCTCTGCAGAGCTAAGCACCGCTCCCGGACCTCTTTCGGCAGAAGACACACACTGCAGAGCACAGTGAGCGGCAGAATCGTCTTTGCGCGAAGAAGAAGCTTCTTCATCTCCGGGAGCCGGAGAGAGCGGCAACTTCGCAAAGGTGATGAAACAAGCTGTACAACACTGCGATTGTGTGCGCAGCTTGCCAACTGAGAGAAAACAGTACCTGACCACTCTCCTGCCTTTTCTATTCACATGAACATTCGATTGCAAGCTGTTTTGGACAACTTTCTTTCTCTTCTTGCAAAACACTCGGCAGACCTCCGTGCAGCCTCTAGAACACGATGGAAGATGTTTTCTGTGCTCGCACAGTTTCTCCTTGCCAGACAGAGTGGAAAAGCTTTTTGGTAAGATGTAGACGAGAAGAGAGGCTAAAGACGAAGGTACGGTGCTCTGCAGAGTTAAGCACCGCTCCCGGGCGTCTTTCGGCAGAAGGCGCACACCGCAGAGCACTGTGAGCGGCAGAATCGTCTTTGCGCGAAGAAGCAGCTTCTTCGTCTCCGGGAGCCGGAGAGAGCGGCAACTTCGCAAAGGTGATGAAACAAGCTGTACAACACTGCGATTGTGTGCGCAGCTTGCCAAGTGAGAGAAAACAGTACCTGACCACTCTCCTGCCTTTTCTATTCACATGAACATTCGATTGCAAGCTGTTTTGGACAACTTTCTTTCTCTTCTTGCAAAACACTCGGCAGACCTCCGTGCAGCCTCTAGAACACGATGGGAGATGTTTTCTGTGCTGGCACAGTTTCTCCTTGCCAGACAGAGTGGAAAAGCTTTTTGCTAAGATGTAGACGAGAAGAGAGGCTAAAGACGAAGGTAAGGTGCTCTGCAGAGCTAAGCACCGCTCCCGGACCTCTTTCGGCAGAAGGCGCTCAGCGCAGAGCACTGTGAGCGGCAGAATCGTCTTTGCGCGAAGAAGCAGCTTCTTCGTCTCCGGGAGCCGGAGCGAGCGGCAGCTTCGCAAAGGTGATGAAACAAGCTGTACAACACTGCGATTGTGTGCGCTGCTTGCCAACTGAGAGAAAACAGTACCTGACCACTCTCCTGCCTTTTCTATTCACATGAACATTCGATTGCAAGCTGTTTTGGACAACTTTCTTTCTCTTCTTGCAAAACACTCGGCAGACCTCCGTGCAGCCTCTAGAACACGATGGGAGATGTTTTCTGTGCTGGCACAGTTTCTCCTTGCCAGACAGAGTGGAAAAGCTTTTTGCTAAGATGTAGACGAGAAGAGAGGCTAAAGACGAAGGTACGGTGCTCTGCAGAGCTAAGCACCGCTCCCGGGCGTCTTTCGGCAGAAGGCGCACACCGCAGAGCACTGTGAGCGGCAGAATCGTCTTTGCGCGAAGAAGCAGCTTCTTCGTCTCCGGGAGCCGGAGAGAGCGGCAACTTGGCAAAGGTGATGAAACAAGCTGTACAACACTGCGATTGTGTGCGCAGCTTGCCAAGTGAGAGAAAACAGTACCTGACCACTCTCCTGCCTTTTCTATTCACATGAACATTCGATTGCAAGCTGTTTTGGACAACTTCCTTTCTCTTCTTGCAAAACACTCGGCAGACCTCCGTGCAGCCTCTAGAACACGATGGGAGATGTTTTTTGTGCTGGCACAGTTTCTCCTTGCCAGACAGAGTGGAAAAGCTTTTTGCTAAGATGTAGACGCGAAGAGAGACTAAAGAAGCAGGTATGGTGCTCTGCAGAGCTAAGCACCGCTCCCGGACCTCTTTCGGCAGAAGACACACACTGCAGAGCACAGTGAGCGGCAGAATCGTCTTTGCGCGAAGAAGCAGCTTCTTCGTCTCCGGGAGCCGGAGAGAGCGGCAGCTTGGCAAAGGTGATGAAACAAGCTGTACAACACTGCGATTGTGTGCGCAGCTTGCCAAGTGAGAGAAAACAGTACCTGACCACTCTCCTGCCTTTTCTATTCACATGAACATTCGATTGCAAGCTGTTTTGGACAACTTTCTTTCTCTTCTTGCAAAACACTCGGCAGACCTCCGTGCAGCCTCTAGAACACGATGGGAGATGTTTTCTGTGCTGGCACAGTTTCTCCTTGCCAGACAGAGTGGAAAAGCTTTTTGCTAAGATGTAGACGAGAAGAGAGGCTAAAGACGAAGGTACGGTGCTCTGCAGAGCTAAGCACCGCTCCCGGACCTCATTCGGCAGAAGGCGCACACCGCAGAGCACTGTGAGCGGCAGAATCGTCTTTGCGCGAAGAAGCAGCTTCTTCGTCTTCGGGAGCCGGAGAGAGCGGTAACTTCGCAAAGGTGATGAAACAAGCTGTACAACACTGCGATTGTGTGCGCAGCTTGCCAAGTGAGAGAAAACAGTACCTGACCACTCTCCTGCCTTTTGTAATCACATGAACATTCGATTGCAAGCTGTTTTGGACAACTTTCTTTCTCTTCTCGCAAAACACTCGGCAGACCTGCGTGCAGCCTCTAGAACACGATGGGAGATGTTTTTTGTGCTCGCACAGTTTCTCCTTGCCAGACAGAGTGGAAAAGCTTTTTGGTAAGATGTAGACGAGAAGAGAGGCTAAAGACGAAGGTACGGTGCTCTGCAGAGTTAAGCACCGCTCCCTGGCGTCTTTCGGCAGAAGGCGCACACCGCAGAGCACTGTGAGCGGCAGAATCGTCTTTGCGCGAAGAAGCAGCTTCTTCGTCTCCGGGAGCCGGAGAGAGCGGCAACTTCGCAAAGGTGATGAAACAAGCTGTACAACACTGCGATTGTGTGCGCAGCTTGCCAAGTGAGAGAAAACAGTACCTGACCACTCTCCTGCCTTTTCTATTCACATGAACATTCGATTGCAAGCTGTTTTGGACAACTTTCTTTCTCTTCTTGCAAAACACTCGGCAGACCTCCGTGCAGCCTCTAGAACACGATGGGAGATGTTTTCTGTGCTGGCACAGTTTCTCCTTGCCAGACAGAGTGGAAAAGCTTTTTGGTAAGATGTAGACGAGAAGAGAGGCTAAAGACGAAGGTACGGTGCTCTGCAGAGTTAAGCACCGCTCCCGGGCGTCTTTCGGCAGAAGGCGCACACCGCAGAGCACTGTGAGCGGCAGAATCGTCTTTGCGCGAAGAAGCAGCTTCTTCGTCTCCGGGAGCCGGAGAGAGCGGCAACTTCGCAAAGGTGATGAAACAAGCTGTACAACACTGCGATTGTGTGCGCAGTTTGCCAACTGAGAGAAAACAGTACCTGACCACTCTCCTGCCTTTTCTATTCACATGAACATTCGATTGCAAGCTGTTTTGGACAACTTTCTTTCTCTTCTTGCAAAACACTCGGCAGACCTCCGTGCAGCCTCTAGAACACGATGGGAGATGTTTTCTGTGCTGGCACAGTTTCTCCTTGCCAGACAGAGTGGAAAAGCTTTTTGGTAAGATGTAGACGAGAAGAGAGGCTAAAGACGAAGGTAAGGTGCTCTGCAGAGCTAAGCACCGCTCCCGGACCTCTTTCGGCAGAAGGCGCTCAGCGCAGAGCACTTTGAGCGGCAGAATCGTCTTTGCGCGAAGAAGCAGCTTCTTCGTCTCCGGGAGCCGGAGAGAGCGGCAGCTTCGCAAAGGTGATGAAACAAGCTGTACAACACTGCGATTGTGTGCGCAGCTTGCCAACTGAGAGAAAACAGTACCTGACCACTCTCCTGCCTTTTCTATACACATGAACATTCGATTGCAAGCTGTTTTGGACAACTTTCTTTCTCTTCTTGCAAAACACTCGGCAGACCTCCGTGCAGCCTCTAGAACACGATGGGAGATGTTCTCTGTGCTGCCACAGTTTCTCCTTGCCAGACAGAGTGGAAAAGCTTTTTGCTAAGATGTAGACGAGAAGAGAGGCTAAAGACGAAGGTACGGTGCTCTGCAGAGCTAAGCACCGCTCCCGGACCTCTTTCGGCAGAAGACACACCCTGCAGAGCACTGTGAGCGGCAGAATCGTCTTTGCGCGAAGAAGCAGCTTCTTCGTCTCCGGGAGCCGGAGAGAGCGGCAACTTCGCAAAGGTGATGAAACAAGCTGTACAACACTGCGATTGTGTGCGCAGCTTGCCAAGTGAGAGAAAACAGTACCTGACCACTCTCCTGCCTTTTCTATTCACATGAACATTCGATTGCAAGCTGTTTTGGACAACTTTCTTTCTCTTCTTGCAAAAAACTCGGCAGACCTCTGTGCAGCCTCTAGAACACGATGGTGCATGTTTTTTGTGCTGGCACAGTTTCTCCTTGCCAGACAGAGTGGAAAAGGTTTTTGCTAAGATGTAGACGAGAAGAGAGGCTAAAGACGAAGGTACGGTGCTCTGCAGAGCTAAGCACCGCTCCCGGGCGTCTTTCGGCAGAAGGCGCTCAGCGCAGAGCACTGTGAGCGGCAGAATCGTCTTTGCGCGAAGAAGCAGCTTCTTCGTCTCCGGGAGCCGGAGAGAGCGGCAGCTTCGCAAAGGTGATGAAACAAGCTGTACAACACTGCGATTGTGTGCGCAGCTTGCCAACTGAGAGAAAACAGTACCTGACCACTCTCCTGCTTTTTCTATACACATGAACATTCGATTGCAAGCTGTTTTGGACAACTTTCTTTCTCTTCTTGCAAAACACTCGGCAGACCTCCGTGCAGCCTCTAGAACACGATGGATGATGTTTTCTGTGCTCGCACAGTTTCTCCTTGCCAGACAGAGTGGAAAAGCTTTTTGCTAAGATGTAGACGAGAAGAGAGGCTAAAGACGAAGGTACGGTGCTCTGCAGAGCTAAGCACCGCTCCCGGGCGTCTTTCGGCAGAAGGCGCACACCGCAGAGCACTGTGAGCGGCAGAATCGTCTTTGCGCGAAGAAGCAGCTTCTTCGTCTCCGGGAGCCGGAGAGAGCGGCAACTTGTCAAAGGTGATGAAACAAGCTGTACAACACTGCGATTGTGTGCGCAGCTTGCCAACTGAGAGAAAACAGTACCTGACCACTCTCCTGCCTTTTGTAATCACATGAACATTCGATTGCAAGCTGTTTTGGACAACTTTCTTTCTCTTCTCGCAAAACACTCGGCAGACCTGCGTGCAGCCTCTAGAACACGATGGGAGATGTTTTTTGTGCTCGCACAGTTTCTCCTTGCCAGACAGAGTGGAAAAGCTTTTTGCTAAGATGTAGACGAGAAGAGAGGCTAAAGACGAAGGTACGGTGCTCTGCAGAGTTAAGCACCGCTCCCGGGCGTCTTTCGGCAGAAGGCGCACACCGCAGAGCACTGTGAGCGGCAGAATCGTCTTTGCGCGAAGAAGCAGCTTCTTCGTCTCCGGGAGCCGGAGAGAGCGGCAACTTCGCAAAGGTGATGAAACAAGCTGTACAACACTGCGATTGTGTGCGCAGCTTGCCAAGTGAGAGAAAACAGTACCTGACCACTCTCCTGCCTTTTCTATTCACATGAACATTCGATTGGAAGCTGTTTTGGACAACTTTCTTTCTCTTCTTGCAAAACACTCGGCAGACCTCCGTGCAGCCTCTAGAACACGATGGGAGATGTTTTCTGTGCTGGCACAGTTTCTCCTTGCCAGACAGAGTGGAAAAGCTTTTTGCTAAGATGTAGACGAGAAGAGAGGCTAAAGACGAAGGTACGGTGCTCTGCAGAGCCAAGCACCGCTCCCGGACCTCTTTCGGCAGAAGGCGCTCAGCGCAGAGCACTGTGAGCGGCAGAATCGTCTTTGCGCGAAGAAGCAGCTTCTTCGTCTCCGGGAGCCGGGGAGAGCGGCAGCTTCGCAAAGGTGATGAAACAAGCTGTACAACACTGCGATTGTGTGCGCTGCTTGCCAACTGAGAGAAAACAGTACCTGACCACTCTCCTGCCTTTTCTATACACATGAACATTCGATTGCAAGCTGTTTTGGACAACTTTCTTTCTCTTCTTGCAAAACACTCGGCAGACCTCCGTGCAGCCTCTAGAACACGATGGGAGATGTTTTCTGTGCTGGCACAGTTTCTCCTTGCCAGACAGAGTGGAAAAGCTTTTTGCTAAGATGTAGACGAGAAGAGAGGCTAAAGACGAAGGTACGGTGCTCTGCAGAGCTAAGCACCGCTCCCGGACCTCTTTCGGCAGAAGGCGCACACCGCAGAGCACTGTGAACGGCAGAATCGTCTTTGCGCGAAGAAGCAGCTTCTTCGTCTCCGGGAGCCGGAGAGAGCGGCAACTTGGCAAAGGTGATGAAACAAGCTGTACAACACTGCGATTGTGTGCGCAGCTTGCCAAGTGAGAGAAAACAGTACCTGACCACTCTCCTGCCTTTTCAATTCACATGAAGATTCGATTGGAAGCTATTTTGGACAACTTTCTTTCTCTTCTTGCAAAACACTCGGCAGATCTCCGTGCAGCCTCTAGAACACGATGGGAGATGTTTTTTGTGCTGGCACAGTTTCTCCTTGCCAGACAGAGTGGAAAAGCTTTTTGCTAAGATGTAGACGCGAGAAGAGACTAAAGAAGCAGGTATGGTGCTCTGCAGAGCTAAGCACCGCTCCCGGACCTCTTTCGGCAGAAGACACACACTGCAGAGCACAGTGAGCGGCAGAATCGTCTTTGCGCGAAGAAGAAGCTTCTTCGTCTCCGGGAGCCGGAGAGAGCGGCAACTTCGCAAAGGTGATGAAACAAGCTGTACAAGACTGCGATTGTGTGCGCAGCTTGCCAAGTGAGAGAAAACAGTACCTGACCACTCTCCTGCCTTTTCTATTCACATGAACATTCGATTGCAAGCTGTTTTGGACAACTTTCTTTCTCTTCTCGCAAAACACTCGGCAGACCTCCGTGCAGCCTCTAGAACACGATGGGAGATGTTTTTTGTGCTCGCACAGTTTCTCCTTGCCAGACAGAGTGGAAAAGCTTTTTGCTAAGATGTAGACGAGAAGAGAGGCTAAAGACGAAGGTACGGTGCTCTGCAGAGTTAAGCACCGCTCCCGGGCGTCTTTCGGCAGAAGGCGCACACCGCAGAGCACTGTGAGCGGCAGAATCGTCTTTGCGCGAAGAAGCAGCTTCTTCGTCTCCGGGAGCCGGAGAGAGCGGCAACTTCGCAAAGGTGATGAAACAAGCTGTACAACACTGCGATTGTGTGCGCAGCTTGCCAACTGAGAGAAAACAGTACCTGACCACTCTCCTGCCTTTTCTATTCACATGAACATTCGATTGCAAGCTGTTTTGGACAACTTTCTTTCTCTTCTTGCAAAACACTCGGCAGACCTCCGTGCAGCCTCTAGAACACGATGGGAGATGTTTTCTGTGCTGGCACAGTTTCTCCTTGCCAGACAGAGTGGAAAAGCTTTTTGCTAAGATGTAGACGAGAAGAGAGGCTAAAGACGAAGGTAAGGTGCTCTGCAGAGCTAAGCACCGCTCCCGGACCTCTTTCGGCAGAAGGCGCTCAGCGCAGAGCACTGTGAGCGGCAGAATCGTCTTTGCGCGAAGAAGCAGCTTCTTCGTCTCCGGGAGCCGGAGAGAGCGGCAGCTTCGCAAAGGTGATGAAACAAGCTGTACAACACTGCGATTGTGTGCGCAGCTTGCCAAGTGAGAGAAAACAGTACCTGACCACTCTCCTGCCTTTTCTATTCACATGAACATTCGATTGCAAGCTGTTTTGGACAACTTTCTTTCTCTTCTTGCAAAACACTCGGCAGACCTCCGTGCAGCCTCTAGAACACGATGGAAGATGTTTTCTGTGCTCGCACAGTTTCTCCTTGCCAGACAGAGTGGAAAAGCTTTTTGCTAAGATGTAGACGAGAAGAGAGGCTAAAGACGAAGGTACGGTGCTCTGCAGAGCTAAGCACCGCTCCCGGACCACTTTCGGCAGAAGGCGCACACCGCAGAGCACTGTGAGCGGCAGAATCGTCTTTGCGCGAAGAAGCAGCTTCTTCGTCTCCGGGAGCCGGAGAGAGCGGCAACTTGGCAAAGGTGATGAAACAAGCTGTACAACACTGCGATTGTGTGCGCAGCTTGCCAACTGAGAGAAAACAGTACCTGACCACTCTCCTGCCTTTTCTATTCACATGAACATTCGATTGCAAGCTGTTTTGGACAACTTTCTTTCTCTTCTTGCAAAACACTCGGCAGACCTGCGTGCAGCCTCTAGAACACGATGGGAGATGTTCTCTGTGCTGCCACAGTTTCTCCTTGCCAGACAGAGTGGAAAAGCTTTTTGCTAAGATGTAGACGAGAAGAGAGGCTAAAGACGAAGGTACGGTGCTCTGCAGAGTTAAGCACCGCTCCCGGGCGTCTTTCGGCAGAAGGCGCACACCGCAGAGCACTGTGAGCGGCAGAATCGTCTTTGCGCGAAGAAGCAGCTTCTTCGTCTCCGGGAGCCGGAGAGAGCGGCAACTTCGCAAAGGTGATGAAACAAGCTGTACAACACTGCGATTGTGTGCGCAGCTTGCCAAGTGAGAGAAAACAGTACCTGACCACTCTCCTGCCTTTTCTATTCACATGAACATTCGATTGGAAGCTGTTTTGGACAACTTTCTTTCTCTTCTTGCAAAACACTCGGCAGACCTCCGTGCAGCCTCTAGAACACGATGGGAGATGTTTTCTGTGCTGGCACAGTTTCTCCTTGCCAGACAGAGTGGAAAAGCTTTTTGCTAAGATGTAGACGAGAAGAGAGGCTAAAGACGAAGTTACGGTGCTCTGCAGAGCTAAGCACCGCTCCCGGACCTCTTTCGGCAGAAGGCGCTCAGCGCAGAGCACTGTGAGCGGCAGAATCGTCTTTGCGCGAAGAAGCAGCTTCTTCGTCTCCGGGAGCCGGAGAGAGCGGCAGCTTCGCAAAGGTGATGAAACAAGCTGTACAAGACTGCGATTGTGTGCGCTGCTTGCCAACTGAGAGAAAACAGTACCTGACCACTCTCCTGCCTTTTCTATACACATGAACATTCGATTGCAAGCTGTTTTGGACAACTTTCTTTCTCTTCTTGCAAAACACTCGGCAGACCTCAGTGCAGCCTCTAGAACACGATGGGAGATGTTTTCTGTGCTGGCACAGTTTCTCCTTGCCAGACAGAGTGGAAAAGCTTTTTGCTAAGATGTAGACGAGAAGAGAGGCTAAAGACGAAGGTACGGTGCTCTGCAGAGCTAAGCACCGCTCCCGGACCTCTTTCGGCAGAAGGCGCACACCGCAGAGCACTGTGAGCGGCAGAATCGTCTTTGCGCGAAGAAGCAGCTTCTTCGTCTCCGGGAGCCGGAGAGAGCGGCAACTTGGCAAAGGTGATGAAACAAGCTGTACAACACTGCGATTGTGTGCGCAGCTTGCCAAGGGAGAGAAAACAGTACCTGACCACTCTCCTGCCTTTTCAATTCACATGAAGATTCGATTGGAAGCTATTTTGGACAACTTTCTTTCTCTTCTTGCAAAACACTCGGCAGACCTCCGTGCAGCCTCTAGAACACGATGGGAGATGTTTTTTGTGCTGGCACAGTTTCTCCTTGCCAGACAGAGTGGAAAAGCTTTTTGCTAAGATGTAGACGCGAAGAGAGACTAAAGAAGCAGGTATGGTGCTCTGCAGAGCTAAGCACCGCTCCCGGACCTCTTTCGGCAGAAGACACACACTGCAGAGCACCGTGAGCGGCAGAATCGTCTTTGCGCGAAGAAGAAGCTTCTTCGTCTCCGGGAGCCGGAGAGAGCGGCAACTTCGCAAAGGTGATGAAACAAGCTGTACAAGACTGCGATTGTGTGCGCAGCTTGCCAAGTGAGAGAAAACAGTACCTGACCACTCTCCTGCCTTTTCTATTCACATGAACATTCGATTGCAAGCTGTTTTGGACAACTTTCTTTCTCTTCTCGCAAAACACTCGGCAGACCTCCGTGCAGCCTCTAGAACACGATGGGAGATGTTTTTTGTGCTCGCACAGTTTCTCCTTGCCAGACAGAGTGGAAAAGCTTTTTGGTAAGATGTAGACGAGAAGAGAGGCTAAAGACGAAGGTACGGTGCTCTGCAGAGTTAAGCACCGCTCCCGGGCGTCTTTCGGCAGAAGGCGCACACCGCAGAGCACTGTGAGCGGCAGAATCGTCTTTGCGCGAAGAAGCAGCTTCTTCGTCTCCGGGAGCCGGAGAGAGCGGCAACTTCGCAAAGGTGATGAAACAAGCTGTACAACACTGCGATTGTGTGCGCAGCTTGCCAAGTGAGAGAAAACAGTACCTGACCACTCTCCTGCCTTTTCTATTCACATGAACATTCGATTGGAAGCTGTTTTGGACAACTTTCTTTCTCTTCTTGCAAAACACTCGGCAGACCTCCGTGCAGCCTCTAGAACACGATGGGAGATGTTTTTTGTGCTCGCACAGTTTCTCCTTGCCAGACAGAGTGGAAAAGCTTTTTGCTAAGATGTAGACGAGAAGAGAGGCTAAAGACGAAGGTAAGGTGCTCTGCAGAGCTAAGCACCGCTCCCGGACCTCTTTCGGCAGAAGGCGCTCAGCGCAGAGCACTGTGAGCGGCAGAATCGTCTTTGCGCGAAGAAGCAGCTTCTTCGTCTCCGGGAGCCGGAGAGAGCGGCAGCTTCGCAAAGGTGATGAAACAAGCTGTACAACACTGCGATTGTGTGCGCAGCTTGCCAAGTGAGAGAAAACAGTACCTGACCACTCTCCTGCCTTTTCTATTCACATGAACATTCGATTGCAAGCTGTTTTGGACAACTTTCTTTCTCTTCTCGCAAAACACTCGGCAGACCTCCGTGCAGCCTCTAGAACACGATGGAAGATGTTTTCTGTGCTCGCACAGTTTCTCCTTGCCAGACAGAGTGGAAAAGCTTTTTGCTAAGATGTAGACGAGAAGAGAGGCTAAAGACGAAGGTACGGTGCTCTGCAGAGCTAAGCACAGCTCCCGGACCTCTTTCGGCAGAAGGCGCACACCGCAGAGCACTGTGAGCGGCAGAATCGTCTTTGCGCGAAGAAGCAGCTTCTTCGTCTCCGGGAGCCGGAGAGAGCGGCAACTTCGCAAAGGTGATGAAACAAGCTGTACAACACTGCGATTGTGTGCGCAGCTTGCCAACTGAGAGAAAACAGTACCTGACCACTCTCCTGCCTTTTCTATACACATGAACATTCGATTGCAAGCTGTTTTGGACAACTTTCTTTCTCTTCTTGCAAAACACTCGGCAGACCTGCGTGCAGCCTCTAGAACACGATGGGAGATGTTCTCTGTGCTGCCACAGTTTCTCCTTGCCAGACAGAGTGGAAAAGCTTTTTGCTAAGATGTAGACGAGAAGAGAGGCTAAAGACGAAGGTACGGTGCTCTGCAGAGCTAAGCACCGCTCCCGGACCTCTTTCGGCAGAAGGCGCACACCGCAGAGCACTGTGAGCGGCAGAATCGTCTTTGCGCGAAGAAGCAGCTTCTTCGTCTCCGGGAGCCGGAGAGAGCGGCAACTTCGCAAAGGTGATGAAACAAGCTGTACAACACTGCGATTGTGTGCGCAGCTTGCCAAGTGAGAGAAAACAGTACCTGACCACTCTCCTGCCTTTTCTATTCACATGAACATTCGATTGCAAGCTGTTTTGGACAACTTTCTTTCTCTTCTTGCAAAACACTCGGCAGACCTCCGTGCAGCCTCTAGAACACGATGGGAGATGTTTTCTGTGCTGGCACAGTTTCTCCTTGCCAGACAGAGTGGAAAAGCTTTTTGCTAAGATGTAGACGAGAAGAGAGGCTAAAGACCAAGGTACGGTGCTCTGCAGAGCTAAGCAGCGCTCCCGGTCCTCTTTCGGCAGAAGACACACACTGCAGAGCACTGTGAGCGGCAGAATCGTCTTTGCGCGAAAACGCAGCTTCTTCGTCTCCGGGAGCCGGAGAGAGCGGCAACTTGGCAAAGGTGATGAAACAAGCTGTACAACACTGCGATTGTGTGCGCAGCTTGCCAAGTGAGAGAAAACAGTACCTGACCACTCTCCTGCCTTTTCTATTCACATGAACATTCGATTGCAAGCTGTTTTGGACAACTTTCTTTCTCTTCTTGCAAAAAACTCGGCAGACCTCTGTGCAGCCTCTAGAACACGATGGTGCATGTTTTTTGTGCTGGCACAGTTTCTCCTTACCAGACAGAGTGGAAAAGCTTTTTGCTAAGATGTAGACGAGAAGAGAGGCTAAAGACGAAGGTAAGGTGCTCTGCAGAGCTAAGCACAGCTCCCGGACCTCTTTCGGCAGAAGGCGCACACCGCAGAGCACTGTGAGCGGCAGAATCGTCTTTGCGCGAAGAAGCAGCTTCTTCGTCTCCGGGAGCCGGAGAGAGCGGCAGCTTCGCAAAGGTGATGAAACAAGCTGTACAACACTGCGATTGTGTGCGCAGCTTGCCAAGTGAGAGAAAACAGTACCTGACCACTCTCCTGCCTTTTCAATTCACATGAAGATTCGATTGCAAGCTGTTTTGGACAACTTTCTTTCTCTTCTTGCAAAACACTCGGCAGACCTCCGTGCAGCCTCTAGAACACGATGGGAGATGTTTTCTGTGCCGGCACAGTTTCTCCTTGCCAGACAGAGTGGAAAAGCTTTTTGCTAAGATGTAGACGAGAAGAGAGGCTAAAGAAGCAGGTATGGTGCTCTGCAGAGCAAAGCACAGCTCCCTGGCCTCTTTCGGCAGGAGACACACACTACAGAGCACTGTGAGCGGCAGAATCGTCTTTGCGCGAAAACGCAGCTTCTTCGTCTCCGGGAGCCGGAGAGAGCGGCAACTTCGCAAAGGTGATGAAACAAGCTGTACAACACTGCGATTGTGTGCGCAGCTTGCCAAGTGAGAGAAAACAGTACCTGACCACTCTCCTGCCTTTTCTATTCACATGAACATTCGATTGCAAGCTGTTTTGGACAACTTTCTTTCTCTTCTTACAAAACACTCGGCAGACCTCCCTGCAGCCTCTAGAACACGATGGGAGATGTTTTCTGTGCCGGCACAGTTTCTCTTTGCCAGACAGAGTGGAAAAGCTTTTTGCTAAGATGTAGACGAGAAGAGAGGCTAAAGACGAAGGTACGGTGCTCTGCAGAGCTAAGCACCGCTCCCGGACCTCTTTCGGCAGAAGACACACACTGCAGAGCACAGTGAGCGGCAGAATCGTCTTTGCGCGAAAACGCAGCTTCTTCGTCTCCGGGAGCCGGAGAGAGCGGCAACTTGGCAAAGGTGATGAAACAAGCTGTACAACACTGCGATTGTGTGCGCAGCTTGCCAAGTGAGAGAAAACAGTACCTGACCACTCTCCTGCCTTTTCTATTCACATGAACATTCGATTGCAAGCTGTTTTGGACAACTTTCTTTCTCTTCTTGCAAAACACTCGGCAGACCTCCGTGCAGCCTCTAGAACACGATGGGAGATGTTTTCTGTGCTGGCACAGTTTCTCCTTGCCAGACAGAGTGGAAAAGCTTTTTGCTAAGATGTAGACGAGAAGAGAGGCTAAAGACGAAAGTAAGGTGCTCTGCAGAGCTAAGCACCGCTCCCGGACCTCTTTCGGCAGAAGGCGCTCAGCGCAGAGCACTGTGAGCGGCAGAATCGTCTTTGCGCGAAGAAGCAGCTTCTTCGTCTCCGGGAGCCGGAGAGAGCGGCAGCTTCGCAAAGGTGATGAAACAAGCTGTACAACACTGCGATTGTGTGCGCAGCTTGCCAACTGAGAGAAAACAGTACCTGACCACTCTCCTGCCTTTTCTATTCACATGAACATTCGATTGCAAGCTGTTTTGGACAACTTTCTTTCTCTTCTTGCAAAACACTCGGCAGACCTCCGTGCAGCCTCTAGAACACGATGGAAGATGTTTTCTGTGCTGGCACAGTTTCTCCTTGCCAGACAGAGTGGAAAAGCTTTTTGCTAAGATGTAGACGAGAAGAGAGGCTAAAGACGAAGGTACGGTGCTCTGCAGAGCTAAGCACCGCTCCCGGACCTCTTTCGGCAGAAGGCGCACACCGCAGAGCACTGTGAGCGGCAGAATCGTCTTTGCGCGAAGAAGCAGCTTCTTCGTCTCCGGGAGCCGGAGAGAGCGGCAACTTGGCAAAGGTGATGAAACAAGCTGTACAACACTGCGATTGTGTGCGCAGCTTGCCAAGTGAGAGAAAACAGTACCTGACCACTCTCCTGCCTTTTCTATTCACATGAACATTCGATTGCAAGCTGTTTTGGACAACTTTCTTTCTCTTCTTGCAAAACACTCGGCAGACCTCCGTGCAGCCTCTAGAACACGATGGGAGATGTTCTCTGTGCTGCCACAGTTTCTCCTTGCCAGACAGAGTGGAAAAGCTTTTTGCTAAGATGTAGACGAGAAGAGAGGCTAAAGACCAAGGTACGGTGCTCTGCAGAGCTAAGCACCGCTCCCGGACCTCTTTCGGCAGAAGACACACCCTGCAGAGCACTGTGAGCGGCAGAATCGTCTTTGCGCGAAGAAGCAGCTTCTTCGTCTCCGGGAGCCGGAGAGAGCGGCAACTTCGCAAAGGTGATGAAACAAGCTGTACAACACTGCGATTGTGTGCGCAGCTTGCCAAGTGAGAGAAAACAGTACCTGACCACTCTCCTGCCTTTTCTATTCACATGAACATTCGATTGCAAGCTGTTTTGGACAACTTTCTTTCTCTTCTTGCAAAAAACTCGGCAGACCTCTGTGCAGCCTCTAGAACACGATGGTGCATGTTTTTTGTGCTGGCACAGTTTCTCCTTGCCAGACAGAGTGGAAAAGGTTTTTGCTAAGATGTAGACGAGAAGAGAGGCTAAAGACGAAGGTACGGTGCTCTGCAGAGCTAAGCACCGCTCCCGGGCGTCTTTCGGCAGAAGGCGCACACCGCAGAGCACTGTGAGCGGCAGAATCGTCTTTGCGCGAAGAAGCAGCTTCTTCGTCTCCGGGAGCCGGAGAGAGCGGCAACTTGGCAAAGGTGATGAAACAAGCTGTACAACACTGCGATTGTGTGCGCAGCTTGCCAAGTGAGAGAAAACAGTACCTGACCACTCTCCTGCCTTTTCAATTCAGATGAAGATTCGATTGCAAGCTGTTTTGGACAACTTTCTTTCTCTTCTTGCAAAACACTCGGCAGACCTCCGTGCAGCCTCTAGAACACGATGGGAGATGTTTTCTGTGCCGGCACAGTTTCTCCTTGCCAGACAGAGTGGAAAAGCTTTTTGCTAAGATGTAGACGAGAAGAGAGGCTAAAGAAGCAGGTATGGTGCTCTGCAGAGCAAAGCACAGCTCCCTGGCCTCTTTCGGCAGGAGACACACACTACAGAGCACTGTGAGCGGCAGAATCGTCTTTGCGCGAAAACGCAGCTTCTTCGTCTCCGGGAGCCGGAGAGAGCGGCAACTTCGCAAAGGTGATGAAACAAGCTGTACAACACTGCGATTGTGTGCGCAGCTTGCCAAGTGAGAGAAAACAGTACCTGACCACTCTCCTGCCTTTTCTATTCACATGAACATTCGATTGCAAGCTGTTTTGGACAACTTTCTTTCCCTTCTTACAAAACACTCGGCAGACCTCCGTGCAGCCTCTAGAACACGATGGGAGATGTTTTCTGTGCCGGCACAGTTTCTCTTTGCCAGACAGAGTGGAAAAGCTTTTTGCTAAGATGTAGACGAGAAGAGAGGCTAAAGACGAAGGTACGGTGCTCTGCAGAGCTAAGCACCGCTCCCGGACCTCTTTCGGCAGAAGACACACACTGCAGAGCACAGTGAGCGGCAGAATCGTCTTTGCGCGAAAACGCAGCTTCTTCGTCTCCGGGAGCCGGAGAGAGCGGCAACTTGGCAAAGGTGATGAAACAAGCTGTACAACACTGCGATTGTGTGCGCAGCTTGCCAAGTGAGAGAAAACAGTACCTGACCACTCTCCTGCCTTTTCTATTCACATGAACATTCGATTGCAAGCTGTTTTGGACAACTTTCTTTCTCTTCTTGCAAAACACTCGGCAGACCTCCGTGCAGCCTCTAGAACACGATGGGAGATGTTTTCTGTGCTGGCACAGTTTCTCCTTGCCAGACAGAGTGGAAAAGCTTTTTGCTAAGATGTAGACGAGAAGAGAGGCTAAAGACGAAGGTACGGTGCTCTGCAGAGCTAAGCACCGCTCCCGGACCTCTTTCGGCAGAAGGCGCTCAGCGCAGAGCACTGTGAGCGGCAGAATCGTCTTTGCGCGAAGAAGCAGCTTCTTCGTCTCCGGGAGCCGGAGAGAGCGGCAGCTTCGCAAAGGTGATGAAACAAGCTGTACAACACTGCGATTGTGTGCGCAGCTTGCCAAGTGAGAGAAAACAGTACCTGACCACTCTCCTGCCTTTTCTATACACATGAACATTCGATTGCAAGCTGTTTTGGACAACTTTCTTTCTCTTCTTGCAAAACACTCGGCAGTCCTCCCTGCAGCCTCTAGAACACGATGGAAGATGTTTTCTGTGCTGGCACAGTTTCTCCTTGCCAGACAGAGTGGAAAAGCTTTTTGCTAAGATGTAGACGAGAAGAGAGGCTAAAGACGAAGGTACGGTGCTCTGCAGAGCTAAGCACCGCTCCCGGACCTCTTTCGGCAGAAGGCGCACACCGCAGAGCACTGTGAGCGGCAGAATCGTCTTTGCGCGAAGAAGCAGCTTCTTCGTCTCCGGGAGCCGGGGAGAGCGGCAGCTTCGCAAAGGTGATGAAACAAGCTGTACAACACTGCGATTGTGTGCGCTGCTTGCCAACTGAGAGAAAACAGTACCTGACCACTCTCCTGCCTTTTCTATACACATGAACATTCGATTGCAAGCTGTTTTGGACAACTTTCTTTCTCTTCTTGCAAAACACTCGGCAGACCTGCGTGCAGCCTCTAGAACACGATGGGAGATGTTTTCTGTGCTGGCAGAGTTTCTCCTTGCCAGACAGAGTGGAAAAGCTTTTTGCTAAGATGTAGACGAGAAGAGAGGCTAAAGACGAAGGTACGGTGCTCTGCAGAGCTAAGCACCGCTCCCGGACCTCTTTCGGCAGAAGGCGCACACCGCAGAGCACTGTGAACGGCAGAATCGTCTTTGCGCGAAGAAGCAGCTTCTTCGTCTCCGGGAGCCGGAGAGAGCGGCAACTTGGCAAAGGTGATGAAACAAGCTGTACAACACTGCGATTGTGTGCGCAGCTTGCCAAGTGAGAGAAAACAGTACCTGACCACTCTCCTGCCTTTTCAATTCACATGAAGATTCGATTGGAAGCTATTTTGGACAACTTTCTTTCTCTTCTTGCAAAACACTCGGCAGACCTCCGTGCAGCCTCTAGAACACGATGGGAGATGTTTTTTGTGCTGGCACAGTTTCTCCTTGCCAGACAGAGTGGAAAAGCTTTTTGCTAAGATGTAGACGCGAAGAGAGACTAAAGAAGCAGGTATGGTGCTCTGCAGAGCTAAGCACCGCTCCCGGACCTCTTTCGGCAGAAGACACACACTGCAGAGCACAGTGAGCGGCAGAATCGTCTTTGCGCGAAGAAGAAGCTTCTTCGTCTCCGGGAGCCGGAGAGAGCGGCAACTTCGCAAAGGTGATGAAACAAGCTGTACAAGACTGCGATTGTGTGCGCAGCTTGCCAAGTGAGAGAAAACAGTACCTGACCACTCTCCTGCCTTTTGTAATCACATGAACATTCGATTGCAAGCTGTTTTGGACAACTTTCTTTCTCTTCTCGCAAAACACTCGGCAGACCTCCGTGCAGCCTCTAGAACACGATGGGAGATGTTTTTTGTGCTCGCACAGTTTCTCCTTGCCAGACAGAGTGGAAAAGCTTTTTGGTAAGATGTAGACGAGAAGAGAGGCTAAAGACGAAGGTACGGTGCTCTGCAGAGTTAAGCACCGCTCCCGGGCGTCTTTCGGCAGAAGGCGCACACCGCAGAGCACTGTGAGCGGCAGAATCGTCTTTGCGCGAAGAAGCAGCTTCTTCGTCTCCGGGAGCCGGAGAGAGCGGCAACTTGGCAAAGGTGATGAAACAAGCTGTACAACACTGCGATTGTGTGCGCAGCTTGCCAAGTGAGAGAAAACAGTACCTGACCACTCTCCTGCCTTTTCTATTCACATGAACATTCGATTGCAAGCTGTTTTGGACAACTTTCTTTCTCTTCTTGCAAAACACTCGGCAGACCTCCGTGCAGCCTCTAGAACACGATGGGAGATGTTTTCTGTGCCGGCACAGTTTCTCTTTGCCAGACAGAGTGGAAAAGCTTTTTGCTAAGATGTAGACGAGAAGAGAGGCTAAAGACGAAGGTACGGTGCTCTGCAGAGCTAAGCACCGCTCCCGGACCTCTTTCGGCAGAAGACACACACTGCAGAGCACAGTGAGCGGCAGAATCGTCTTTGCGCGAAAACGCAGCTTCTTCGTCTCCGGGAGCCGGAGAGAGCGGCAACTTGGCAAAGGTGATGAAACAAGCTGTACAACACTGCGATTGTGTGCGCAGCTTGCCAAGTGAGAGAAAAGAGTACCTGACCACTCTCCTGCCTTTTCTATTCACATGAACATTCGATTGCAAGCTGTTTTGGACAACTTTCTTTCTCTTCTTGCAAAACACTCGGCAGACCTCCGTGCAGCCTCTAGAACACGATGGGAGATGTTTTCTGTGCTGGCACAGTTTCTCCTTGCCAGACAGAGTGGAAAAGCTTTTTGCTAAGATGTAGACGAGAAGAGAGGCTAAAGACGAAGGTACGGTGCTCTGCAGAGCTAAGCACCGCTCCCGGACCTCTTTCGGCAGAAGGCGCTCAGCGCAGAGCACTGTGAGCGGCAGAATCGTCTTTGCGCGAAGAAGCAGCTTCTTCGTCTCCGGGAGCCGGAGAGAGCGGCAGCTTCGCAAAGGTGATGAAACAAGCTGTACAACACTGCGATTGTGTGCGCAGCTTGCCAACTGAGAGAAAAGAGTACCTGACCACTCTCCTGCCTTTTCTATACACATGAACATTCGATTGCAAGCTGTTTTGGACAACTTTCTTTCTCTTCTTGCAAAACACTCGGCAGACCTCCCTGCAGCCTCTAGAACACGATGGAAGATGTTTTCTGTGCTGGCACAGTTTCTCCTTGCCAGACAGAGTGGAAAAGCTTTTTGCTAAGATGTAGACGAGAAGAGAGGCTAAAGACGAAGGTACGGTGCTCTGCAGAGCTAAGCACCGCTCCCGGACCTCTTTCGGCAGAAGGCGCACACCGCAGAGCACTGTGAGCGGCAGAATCGTCTTTGCGCGAAGAAGCAGCTTCTTCGTCTCCGGGAGCCGGGGAGAGCGGCAGCTTCGCAAAGGTGATGAAACAAGCTGTACAACACTGCGATTGTGTGCGCTGCTTGCCAACTGAGAGAAAACAGTACCTGACCACTCTCCTGCCTTTTCTATACACATGAACATTCGATTGCAAGCTGTTTTGGACAACTTTCTTTCTCTTCTTGCAAAACACTCGGCAGACCTGCGTGCAGCCTCTAGAACACGATGGGAGATGTTTTCTGTGCTGGCACAGTTTCTCCTTGCCAGACAGAGTGGAAAAGCTTTTTGCTAAGATGTAGACGAGAAGAGAGGCTAAAGACGAAGGTACGGTGCTCTGCAGAGCTAAGCACCGCTCCCGGACCTCTTTCGGCAGAAGGCGCACACCGCAGAGCACTGTGAACGGCAGAATCGTCTTTGCGCGAAGAAGCAGCTTCTTCGTCTCCGGGAGCCGGAGAGAGCGGCAACTTGGCAAAGGTGATGAAACAAGCTGTACAACACTGCGATTGTGTGCGCAGCTTGCCAAGTGAGAGAAAACAGTACCTGACCACTCTCCTGCCTTTTCAATTCACATGAAGATTCGATTGGAAGCTATTTTGGACAACTTTCTTTCTCTTCTTGCAAAACACTCGGCAGACCTCCGTGCAGCCTCTAGAACACGATGGGAGATGTTTTTTGTGCTGGCACAGTTTCTCCTTGCCAGACAGAGTGGAAAAGCTTTTTGCTAAGACGTAGACGCGAAGAGAGACTAAAGAAGCAGGTATGGTGCTCTGCAGAGCTAAGCACCGCTCCCGGACCTCTTTCGGCAGAAGACACACACTGCAGAGCACAGTGAGCGGCAGAATCGTCTTTGCGCGAAGAAGAAGCTTCTTCGTCTCCGGGAGCCGGAGAGAGCGGCAACTTCGCAAAGGTGATGAAACAAGCTGTACAAGACTGCGATTGTGTGCGCAGCTTGCCAAGTGAGAGAAAACAGTACCTGACCACTCTCCTGCCTTTTGTAATCACATGAACATTCGATTGCAAGCTGTTTTGGACAACTTTCTTTCTCTTCTCGCAAAACACTCGGCAGACCTCCGTGCAGCCTCTAGAACACGATGGGAGATGTTTTTTGTGCTCGCACAGTTTCTCCTTGCCAGACAGAGTGGAAAAGCTTTTTGGTAAGATGTAGACGAGAAGAGAGGCTAAAGACGAAGGTACGGTGCTCTGCAGAGTTAAGCACCGCTCCCGGGCGTCTTTCGGCAGAAGGCGCACACCGCAGAGCACTGTGAGCGGCAGAATCGTCTTTGCGCGAAGAAGCAGCTTCTTCGTCTCCGGGAGCCGGAGAGAGCGGCAACTTGGCAAAGGTGATGAAACAAGCTGTACAACACTGCGATTGTGTGCGCAGCTTGCCAACTGAGAGAAAACAGTACCTGACCACTCTCCTGCCTTTTCTATTCACATGAACATTCGATTGCAAGCTGTTTTGGACAACTTTCTTTCTCTTCTTGCAAAACACTCGGCAGACCTCCGTGCAGCCTCTAGAACACGATGGGAGATGTTTTCTGTGCTGGCACAGTTTCTCCTTGCCAGACAGAGTGGAAAAGCTTTTTGCTAAGATGTAGACGAGAAGAGAGGCTAAAGACGAAGGTAAGGTGCTCTGCAGAGCTAAGCACCGCTCCCGGACCTCTTTCGGCAGAAGGCGCTCAGCGCAGAGCACTGTGAGCGGCAGAATCGTCTTTGCGCGAAGAAGCAGCTTCTTCGTCTCCGGGAGCCGGAGAGAGCGGCAGCTTCGCAAAGGTGATGAAACAAGCTGTACAACACTGCGATTGTGTGCGCAGCTTGCCAACTGAGAGAAAACAGTACCTGACCACTCTCCTGCCTTTTCTATTCACATGAACATTCGATTGCAAGCTGTTTTGGACAACTTTCTTTCTCTTCTTGCAAAACACTCGGCAGACCTCCGTGCAGCCTCTAGAACACGATGGGAGATGTTTTCTGTGCTGGCAGAGTTTCTCCTTGCCAGACAGAGTGGAAAAGCTTTTTGCTAAGATGTAGACGAGAAGAGAGGCTAAAGACGAAGGTACGGTGCTCTGCAGAGCTAAGCACCGCTCCCGGACCACTTTCGGCAGAAGGCGCACACCGCAGAGCACTGTGAGCGGCAGAATCGTCTTTGCGCGAAGAAGCAGCTTCTTCGTCTCCGGGAGCCGGAGAGAGCGGCAACTTGGCAAAGGTGATGAAACAAGCTGTACAACACTGCGATTGTGTGCGCAGCTTGCCAACTGAGAGAAAACAGTACCTGACCACTCTCCTGCCTTTTCTATTCACATGAACATTCGATTGCAAGCTGTTTTGGACAACTTTCTTTCTCTTTTTGCAAAACACTCGGCAGACCTGCGTGCAGCCTCTAGAACACGATGGGAGATGTTCTCTGTGCTGCCACAGTTTCTCCTTGCCAGACAGAGTGGAAAAGCTTTTTGCTAAGATGTAGACGAGAAGAGAGGCTAAAGACGAAGGTACGGTGCTCTGCAGAGTTAAGCACCGCTCCCGGGCGTCTTTCGGCAGAAGGCGCACACCGCAGAGCACTGTGAGCGGCAGAATCGTCTTTGCGCGAAGAAGCAGCTTCTTCGTCTCCGGGAGCCGGAGAGAGCGGCAACTTCGCAAAGGTGATGAAACAAGCTGTACAACACTGCGATTGTGTGCGCAGCTTGCCAAGTGAGAGAAAACAGTACCTGACCACTCTCCTGCCTTTTCTATTCACATGAACATTCGATTGGAAGCTGTTTTGGACAACTTTCTTTCTCTTCTTGCAAAACACTCGGCAGACCTCCGTGCAGCCTCTAGAACACGATGGGAGATGTTTTCTGTGCTGGCACAGTTTCTCCTTGCCAGACAGAGTGGAAAAGCTTTTTGCTAAGATGTAGACGAGAAGAGAGGCTAAAGACGAAGGTACGGTGCTCTGCAGAGCTAAGCACCGCTCCCGGACCTCTTTCGGCAGAAGGCGCTCAGCGCAGAGTACTGTGAGCGGCAGAATCGTCTTTGCGCGAAGAAGCAGCTTCTTCGTCTCCGGGAGCCGGAGAGAGCGGCAGCTTCGCAAAGGTGATGAAACAAGCTGTACAAGACTGCGATTGTGTGCGCTGCTTGCCAACTGAGAGAAAACAGTACCTGACCACTCTCCTGCCTTTTCTATACACATGAACATTCGATTGCAAGCTGTTTTGGACAACTTTCTTTCTCTTCTTGCAAAACACTCGGCAGACCTCCGTGCAGCCTCTAGAACACGATGGGAGATGTTTTCTGTGCTGGCACAGTTTCTCCTTGCCAGACAGAGTGGAAAAGCTTTTTGCTAAGATGTAGACGAGAAGAGAGGCTAAAGACGAAGGTACGGTGCTCTGCAGAGCTAAGCACCGCTCCCGGACCTCTTTCGGCAGAAGGCGCACACCGCAGAGCACTGTGAGCGGCAGAATCGTCTTTGCGCGAAGAAGCAGCTTCTTCGTCTCCGGGAGCCGGAGAGAGCGGCAACTTGGCAAAGGTGATGAAACAAGCTGTACAACACTGCGATTGTGTGCGCAGCTTGCCAAGTGAGAGAAAACAGTACCTGACCACTCTCCTGCCTTTTCAATTCACATGAAGATTCGATTGGAAGCTATTTTGGACAACTTTCTTTCTCTTCTTGCAAAACACTCGGCAGACCTCCGTGCAGCCTCTAGAACACGATGGGAGATGTTTTTTGTGCTGGCACAGTTTCTCCTTGCCAGACAGAGTGGAAAAGCTTTTTGCTAAGATGTAGACGCCAAGAGAGACTAAAGAAGCAGGTATGGTGCTCTGCAGAGCTAAGCACCGCTCCCGGACCTCTTTCGGCAGAAGACACACACTGCAGAGCACCGTGAGCGGCAGAATCGTCTTTGCGCGAAGAAGCAGCTTCTTCGTCTCCGGGAGCCGGAGAGAGCGGCAACTTCGCAAAGGTGATGAAACAAGCTGTACAAGACTGCGATTGTGTGCGCAGCTTGCCAAGTGAGAGAAAACAGTACCTGACCACTCTCCTGCCTTTTCTATTCACATGAACATTCGATTGGAAGCTGTTTTGGACAACTTTCTTTCTCTTCTCGCAAAACACTCGGCAGACCTCCGTGCAGCCTCTAGAACACGATGGGAGATGTTTTTTGTGCTCGCACAGTTTCTCCTTGCCAGACAGAGTGGAAAAGCTTTTTGGTAAGATGTAGACGAGAAGAGAGGCTAAAGACGAAGGTACGGTGCTCTGCAGAGTTAAGCACCGCTCCCGGGCGTCTTTCGGCAGAAGGCGCACACCGCAGAGCACTGTGAGCGGCAGAATCGTCTTTGCGCGAAGAAGCAGCTTCTTCGTCTCCGGGAGCCGGAGAGAGCGGCAACTTCGCAAAGGTGATGAAACAAGCTGTACAACACTGCGATTGTGTGCGCAGCTTGCCAAGTGAGAGAAAACAGTACCTGACCACTCTCCTGCCTTTTCTATTCACATGAACATTCGATTGGAAGCTGTTTTGGACAACTTTCTTTCTCTTCTTGCAAAACACTCGGCAGACCTCCGTGCAGCCTCTAGAACACGATGGGAGATGTTTTTTGTGCTCGCACAGTTTCTCCTTGCCAGACAGAGTGGAAAAGCTTTTTGCTAAGATGTAGACGAGAAGAGAGGCTAAAGACGAAGGTAAGGTGCTCTGCAGAGCTAAGCACCGCTCCCGGACCTCTTTCGGCAGAAGGCGCTCAGCGCAGAGCACTGTGAGCGGCAGAATCGTCTTTGCGCGAAGAAGCAGCTTCTTCGTCTCCGGGAGCCGGAGAGAGCGGCAGCTTCGCAAAGGTGATGAAACAAGCTGTACAACACTGCGATTGTGTGCGCAGCTTGCCAACTGAGAGAAAACAGTACCTGACCACTCTCCTGCCTTTTCTATTCACATGAACATTCGATTGCAAGCTGTTTTGGACAACTTTCTTTCTCTTCTTGCAAAACACTCGGCAGACCTCCGTGCAGCCTCTAGAACACGATGGAAGATGTTTTCTGTGCTCGCACAGTTTCTCCTTGCCAGACAGAGTGGAAAAGCTTTTTGCTAAGATGTAGACGAGAAGAGAGGCTAAAGACGAAGGTACGGTGCTCTGCAGATCTAAGCACAGCTCCCGGACCTCTTTCGGCAGAAGGCGCACACCGCAGAGCACTGTGAGCGGCAGAATCGTCTTTGCGCGAAGAAGCAGCTTCTTCGTCTCCGGGAGCCGGAGAGAGCGGCAACTTCGCAAAGGTGATGAAACAAGCTGTACAACACTGCGATTGTGTGCGCAGCTTGCCAACTGAGAGAAAACAGTACCTGACCACTCTCCTGCCTTTTCTATACACATGAACATTCGATTGCAAGCTGTTTTGGACAACTTTCTTTCTCTTCTTGCAAAACACTCGGCAGACCTCCGTGCAGCCTCTAGAACACGATGGGAGATGTTCTCTGTGCTGCCACAGTTTCTCCTTGCCAGACAGAGTGGAAAAGCTTTTTGCTAAGATGTAGACGAGAAGAGAGGCTAAAGACGAAGGTACGGTGCTCTGCAGAGCTAAGCACCGCTCCCGGACCTCTTTCGGCAGAAGGCGCACACCGCAGAGCACTGTGAGCGGCAGAATCGTCTTTGCGCGAAGAAGCAGCTTCTTCGTCTCCGGGAGCCGGAGAGAGCGGCAACTTCGCAAAGGTGATGAAACAAGCTGTACAACACTGCGATTGTGTGCGCAGCTTGCCAAGTGAGAGAAAACAGTACCTGACCACTCTCCTGCCTTTTCTATTCACATGAACATTCGATTGCAAGCTGTTTTGGACAACTTTCTTTCTCTTCTTGCAAAACACTCGGCAGACCTCCGTGCAGCCTCTAGAACACGATGGGAGATGTTTTCTGTGCTGGCACAGTTTCTCCTTGCCAGACAGAGTGGAAAAGCTTTTTGCTAAGATGTAGACGAGAAGAGAGGCTAAAGACCAAGGTACGGTGCTCTGCAGAGCTAAGCAGCGCTCCCGGACCTCTTTCGGCAGAAGACACACACTGCAGAGCACTGTGAGCGGCAGAATCGTCTTTGCGCGAAAACGCAGCTTCTTCGTCTCCGGGAGCCGGAGAGAGCGGCAACTTCGCAAAGGTGATGAAACAAGCTGTACAACACTGCGATTGTGTGCGCAGCTTGCCAAGTGAGAGAAAACAGTACCTGACCACTCTCCTGCCTTTTCTATTCACATGAACATTCGATTGCAAGCTGTTTTGGACAACTTTCTTTCTCTTCTTGCAAAAAACTCGGCAGACCTCTGTGCAGCCTCTAGAACACGATGGTGCATGTTTTTTGTGCTGGCACAGTTTCTCCTTACCAGACAGAGTGGAAAAGCTTTTTGCTAAGATGTAGACGAGAAGAGAGGCTAAAGACGAAGGTAAGGTGCTCTGCAGAGCTAAGCACCGCTCCCGGACCTCTTTCGGCAGAAGGCGCACACCGCAGAGCACTGTGAGCGGCAGAATCGTCTTTGCGCGAAGAAGCAGCTTCTTCGTCTCCGGGAGCCGGAGAGAGCGGCAGCTTCGCAAAGGTGATGAAACAAGCTGTACAACACTGCGATTGTGTGCGCAGCTTGCCAAGTGAGAGAAAACAGTACCTGACCACTCTCCTGCCTTTTCAATTCACATGAAGATTCGATTGCAAGCTGTTTTGGACAACTTTCTTTCTCTTCTTGCAAAACACTCGGCAGACCTCCGTGCAGCCTCTAGAACACGATGGGAGATGTTTTCTGTGCCGGCACAGTTTCTCCTTGCCAGACAGAGTGGAAAAGCTTTTTGCTAAGATGTAGACGAGAAGAGAGGCTAAAGAAGCAGGTATGGTGCTCTGCAGAGCAAAGCACAGCTCCCTGGCCTCTTTCGGCAGGAGACACACACTACAGAGCACTGTGAGCGGCAGAATCGTCTTTGCGCGAAAACGCAGCTTCTTCGTCTCCGGGAGCCGGAGAGAGCGGCAACTTCGCAAAGGTGATGAAACAAGCTGTACAACACTGCGATTGTGTGCGCAGCTTGCCAAGTGAGAGAAAACAGTACCTGACCACTCTCCTGCCTTTTCTATTCACATGAACATTCGATTGCAAGCTGTTTTGGACAACTTTCTTTCTCTTCTTACAAAACACTCGGCAGACCTCCCTGCAGCCTCTAGAACACGATGGGAGATGTTTTCTGTGCCGGCACAGTTTCTCTTTGCCAGACAGAGTGGAAAAGCTTTTTGCTAAGATGTAGACGAGAAGAGAGGCTAAAGACGAAGGTACGGTGCTCTGCAGAGCTAAGCACCGCTCCCGGACCTCTTTCGGCAGAAGACACACACTGCAGAGCACAGTGAGCGGCAGAATCGTCTTTGCGCGAAAACGCAGCTTCTTCGTCTCCGGGAGCCGGAGAGAGCGGCAACTTGGCAAAGGTGATGAAACAAGCTGTACAACACTGCGATTGTGTGCGCAGCTTGCCAAGTGAGAGAAAACAGTACCTGACCACTCTCCTGCCTTTTCTATTCACATGAACATTCGATTGCAAGCTGTTTTGGACAACTTTCTTTCTCTTCTTGCAAAACACTCGGCAGACCTCCGTGCAGCCTCTAGAACACGATGGGAGATGTTTTCTGTGCTGGCACAGTTTCTCCTTGCCAGACAGAGTGGAAAAGCTTTTTGCTAAGATGTAGACGAGAAGAGAGGCTAAAGACGAAGGTAAGGTGCTCTGCAGAGCTAAGCACCGCTCCCGGACCTCTTTCGGCAGAAGGCGCTCAGCGCAGAGCACTGTGAGCGGCAGAATCGTCTTTGCGCGAAGAAGCAGCTTCTTGGTCTCCGGGAGCCGGAGAGAGCGGCAGCTTCGCAAAGGTGATGAAACAAGCTGTACAACACTGCGATTGTGTGCGCAGCTTGCCAAGTGAGAGAAAACAGTACCTGACCACTCTCCTGCCTTTTCTATTCACATGAACATTCGATTGCAAGCTGTTTTGGACAACTTTCTTTCTCTTCTTGCAAAACACTCGGCAGACCTCCGTGCAGCCTCTAGAACACGATGGAAGATGTTTTCTGTGCTGGCACAGTTTCTCCTTGCCAGACAGAGTGGAAAAGCTTTTTGCTAAGATGTAGACGAGAAGAGAGGCTAAAGACGAAGGTACGGTGCTCTGCAGAGCTAAGCACCGCTCCCGGACCTCTTTCGGCAGAAGGCGCACACCGCAGAGCACTGTGAGCGGCAGAATCGTCTTTGCGCGAAGAAGCAGCTTCTTCGTCTCCGGGAGCCGGAGAGAGCGGCAACTTGGCAAAGGTGATGAAACAAGCTGTACAACACTGCGATTGTGTGCGCAGCTTGCCAAGTGAGAGAAAACAGTACCTGACCACTCTCCTGCCTTTTCTATTCACATGAACATTCGATTGCAAGCTGTTTTGGACAACTTTCTTTCTCTTCTTGCAAAACACTCGGCAGACCTCCGTGCAGCCTCTAGAACACGATGGGAGATGTTCTCTGTGCTGCCACAGTTTCTCCTTGCCAGACAGAGTGGAAAAGCTTTTTGCTAAGATGTAGACGAGAAGAGAGGCTAAAGACCAAGGTACGGTGCTCTGCAGAGCTAAGCACCGCTCCCGGACCTCTTTCGGCAGAAAACACACCCTGCAGAGCACTGTGAGCGGCAGAATCGTCTTTGCGCGAAAACGCAGCTTCTTCGTCTCCGGGAGCCGGAGAGAGCGGCAACTTCGCAAAGGTGATGAAACAAGCTGTACAACACTGCGATTGTGTGCGCAGCTTGCCAAGTGAGAGAAAACAGTACCTGACCACTCTCCTGCCTTTTCTATTCACATGAACATTCGATTGCAAGCTGTTTTGGACAACTTTCTTTCTCTTCTTGCAAAAAACTCGGCAGACCTCTGTGCAGCCTCTAGAACACGATGGTGCATGTTTTTTGTGCTGGCACAGTTTCTCCTTGCCAGACAGAGTGGAAAAGGTTTTTGCTAAGATGTAGACGAGAAGAGAGGCTAAAGTCGAAGGTACGGTGCTCTGCAGAGCTAAGCACCGCTCCCGGGCGTCTTTCGGCAGAAGGCGCACACCGCAGAGCACTGTGAGCGGCAGAATCGTCTTTGCGCGAAGAAGCAGCTTCTTCGTCTCCGGGAGCCGGAGAGAGCGGCAACTTGGCAAAGGTGATGAAACAAGCTGTACAACACTGCGATTGTGTGCGCAGCTTGCCAAGTGAGAGAAAACAGTACCTGACCACTCTCCTGCCTTTTCTATTCAGATGAACATTCGATTGCAAGCTGTTTTGGACAACTTTCTTTCTCTTCTTGCAAAACACTCGGCAGACCTCCGTGCAGCCTCTAGAACACGATGGGAGATGTTTTCTGTGCCGGCACAGTTTCTCCTTGCCAGACAGAGTGGAAAAGCTTTTTGCTAAGATGTAGACGAGAAGAGAGGCTAAAGAAGCAGGTATGGTGCTCTGCAGAGCAAAGCACAGCTCCCTGGCCTCTTTCGGCAGGAGACACACACTACAGAGCACTGTGAGCGGCAGAATCGTCTTTGCGCGAAAACGCAGCTTCTTCGTCTCCGGGAGCCGGAGAGAGCGGCAACTTCGCAAAGGTGATGAAACAAGCTGTACAACACTGCGATTGTGTGCGCAGCTTGCCAAGTGAGAGAAAACAGTACCTGACCACTCTCCTGCCTTTTCTATTCACATGAACATTCGATTGCAAGCTGTTTTGGACAACTTTCTTTCTCTTCTTACAAAACACTCGGCAGACCTCCGTGCAGCCTCTAGAACACGATGGGAGATGTTTTCTGTGCCGGCACAGTTTCTCTTTGCCAGACAGAGTGGAAAAGCTTTTTGCTAAGATGTAGACGAGAAGAGAGGCTAAAGACGAAGGTACGGTGCTCTGCAGAGCTAAGCACCGCTCCCGGACCTCTTTCGGCAGAAGACACACACTGCAGAGCACAGTGAGCGGCAGAATCGTCTTTGCGCGAAAACGCAGCTTCTTCGTCTCCGGGAGCCGGAGAGAGCGGCAACTTGGCAAAGGTGATGAAACAAGCTGTACAACACTGCGATTGTGTGCGCAGCTTGCCAAGTGAGAGAAAACAGTACCTGACCACTCTCCTGCCTTTTCTATTCACATGAACATTCGATTGCAAGCTGTTTTGGACAACTTTCTTTCTCTTCTTGCAAAACACTCGGCAGACCTCCGTGCAGCCTCTAGAACACGATGGGAGATGTTTTCTGTGCTGGCACAGTTTCTCCTTGCCAGACAGAGTGGAAAAGCTTTTTGCTAAGATGTAGACGAGAAGAGAGGCTAAAGACGAAGGTACGGTGCTCTGCAGAGCTAAGCAGCGCTCCCGGACCTCTTTCGGCAGAAGGCGCTCAGCGCAGAGCACTGTGAGCGGCAGAATCGTCTTTGCGCGAAGAAGCAGCTTCATCGTCTCCGGGAGCCGGAGAGAGCGGCAGCTTCGCAAAGGTGATGAAACAAGCTGTACAACACTGCGATTGTGTGCGCAGCTTGCCAACTGAGAGAAAAGAGTACCTGACCACTCTCCTGCCTTTTCTATACACATGAACATTCGATTGCAAGCTGTTTTGGACAACTTTCTTTCTCTTCTTGCAAAACACTCGGCAGACCTCCGTGCAGCCTCTAGAACACGATGGAAGATGTTTTCTGTGCTCGCACAGTTTCTCCTTGCCAGACAGAGTGGAAAAGCTTTTTGCTAAGATGTAGACGAGAAGAGAGGCTAAAGACCAAGGTACGGTGCTCTGCAGAGCTAAGCACCGCTCCCGGACCTCTTTCGGCAGAAGGCGCACACCGCAGAGCACTGTGAGCGGCAGAATCGTCTTTGCGCGAAGAAGCAGCTTCTTCGTCTCCGGGAGCCGGAGAGAGCGGCAACTTGGCAAAGGTGATGAAACAAGCTGTACAACACTGCGATTGTGTGCGCAGCTTGCCAAGTGAGAGAAAACAGTACCTGACCACTCTCCTGCCTTTTCTATTCACATGAACATTCGATTGCAAGCTGTTTTGGACAACTTTCTTTCTCTTCTTGCAAAACACTCGGCAGACCTCCGTGCAGCCTCTAGAACACGATGGGAGATGTTCTCTGTGCTGCCACAGTTTCTCCTTGCCAGACAGAGTGGAAAAGCTTTTTGCTAAGATGTAGACGAGAAGAGAGGCTAAAGACCAAGGTACGGTGCTCTGCAGAGCTAAGCACCGCTCCCGGACCTCTTTCGGCAGAAGACACACCCTGCAGAGCACTGTGAGCGGCAGAATCGTCTTTGCGCGAAGAAGCAGCTTCTTCGTCTCCGGGAGCCGGAGAGAGCGGCAACTTCGCAAAGGTGATGAAACAAGCTGTACAACACTGCGATTGTGTGCGCAGCTTGCCAAGTGAGAGAAAACAGTACCTGACCACTCTCCTGCCTTTTCTATTCACATGAACATTCGATTGCAAGCTGTTTTGGACAACTTTCTTTCTCTTCTTGCAAAAAACTCGGCAGACCTCTGTGCAGCCTCTAGAACACGATGGTGCATGTTTTTTGTGCTGGCACAGTTTCTCCTTGCCAGACAGAGTGGAAAAGGTTTTTGCTAAGATGTAGACGAGAAGAGAGGCTAAAGACGAAGGTACGGTGCTCTGCAGAGCTAAGCACCGCTCCCGGGCGTCTTTCGGCAGAAGGCGCACACCGCAGAGCACTGTGAGCGGCAGAATCGTCTTTGCGCGAAGAAGCAGCTTCTTCGTCTCCGGGAGCCGGAGAGAGCGGCAACTTGGCAAAGGTGATGAAACAAGCTGTACAACACTGCGATTGTGTGCGCAGCTTGCCAAGTGAGAGAAAACAGTACCTGACCACTCTCCTGCCTTTTCAATTCACATGAAGATTCGATTGCAAGCTGTTTTGGACAACTTTCTTTCTCTTCTTGCAAAACACTCGGCAGACCTCCGTGCAGCCTCTAGAACACGATGGGAGATGTTTTCTGTGCCGGCACAGTTTCTCCTTGCCAGACAGAGTGGAAAAGCTTTTTGCTAAGATGTAGACGAGAAGAGAGGCTAAAGACGAAGGTACGGTGCTCTGCAGAGCTAAGCACCGCTCCCGGGCGTCTTTCGGCAGAAGGCGCACACCGCAGAGCACTGTGAGCGGCAGAATCGTCTTTGCGCGAAGAAGCAGCTTCTTCGTCTCCGGGAGCCGGAGAGAGCGGCAACTTCGCAAAGGTGATGAAACAAGCTGTACAACACTGCGATTGTGTGCGCAGCTTGCCAAGTGAGAGAAAACAGTACCTGACCACTCTCCTGCCTTTTCTATTCACATGAACATTCGATTGCAAGCTGTTTTGGACAACTTTCTTTCTCTTCTTGCAAAACACTCGGCAGACCTCCGTGCAGCCTCTAGAACACGATGGGAGATGTTTTCTGTGCTGGCACAGTTTCTCCTTGCCAGACAGAGTGGAAAAGCTTTTTGCTAAGATGTAGACGAGAAGAGAGGCTAAAGACGAAGGTACGGTGCTCTGCAGAGCTAAGCACCGCTCCCGGACCTCTTTCGGCAGAAGACACGCACTGCAGAGCACTGTGAGCGGCAGAATCGTCTTTGCGCGAAAACGCAGCTTCTTCGTCTCCGGGAGCCGGAGAGAGCGGCAACTTCGCAAAGGTGATGAAACAAGCTGTACAACACTGCGATTGTGTGCGCAGCTTGCCAACTGAGAGAAAACAGTACCTGACCACTCTCCTGCCTTTTCTATTCACATGAACATTCGATTGCAAGCTGTTTTGGACAACTTTCTTTCTCTTCTTGCAAAACACTCGGCAGACCTCCGTGCAGCCTCTAGAACGCGATGGGAGATGTTTTCTGTGCTGGCACAGTTTCTCCTTGCCAGACAGAGTGGAAAAGCTTTTTGCTAAGATGTAGACGAGAAGAGAGGCTAAAGACGAAGGTACGGTGCTCTGCAGAGCTAAGCACCGCTCCCGGACCTCTTTCGGCAGAAGACACACACTGCAGAGCACTGTGAGCGGCAGAATCGTCTTTGCGCGAAGAAGCAGCTTCTTCGTCTCCGGGAGCCGGAGAGAGCGGCAACTTGGCAAAGGTGATGAAACAAGCTGTACAACACTGCGATTGTGTGCGCAGCTTGCCAAGTGAGAGAAAACAGTACCTGACCACTCTCCTGCCTTTTCTATTCACATGAACATTCGATTGCAAGCTGTTTTGGACAACTTTCTTTCTCTTCTTGCAAAACACTCGGCAGACCTCCGTGCAGCCTCTAGAACACGATGGGAGATGTTTTCTGTGCTGGCACAGTTTCTCCTTGCCAGACAGAGTGGAAAAGCTTTTTGCTAAGATGTAGACGAGAAGAGAGGCTAAAGACGAAGGTACGGTGCTCTGCAGAGCTAAGCACCGCTCCCGGACCTCTTTCGGCAGAAGGCGCACACCGCAGAGCACTGTGAGCGGCAGAATCGTCTTTGCGCGAAGAAGCAGCTTCTTCGTCTCCGGGAGCCGGAGAGAGCGGCAACTTGGCAAAGGTGATGAAACAAGCTGTACAACACTGCGATTGTGTGCGCAGCTTGCCAAGTGAGAGAAAACAGTACCTGACCACTCTCCTGCCTTTTGTAATCACATGAACATTCGATTGCAAGCTGTTTTGGACAACTTTCTTTCACTTCTCGCAAAACACTCGGCAGACCTGCGTGCAGCCTCTAGAACACGATGGGAGATGTTTTTTGTGCTCGCACAGTTTCTCCTTGCCAGACAGAGTGGAAAAGCTTTTTGCTAAGATGTAGACGAGAAGAGAGGCTAAAGACGAAGGTACGGTGCTCTGCAGAGTTAAGCACAGCTCCCGGACCTCTTTCGGCAGAAGGCGCACACCGCAGAGCACTGTGAGCGGCAG
This sequence comes from Melozone crissalis, assembly GCF_028551555.1. Classification (NCBI taxonomy): domain Eukaryota; kingdom Metazoa; phylum Chordata; class Aves; order Passeriformes; family Passerellidae; genus Melozone; species Melozone crissalis. The sequence continues at coordinate 52,494 of NW_026535906.1, forward strand.
AATCGTCTTTGCGCGAAGAAGCAGCTTCTTCGTCTCCGGGAGCCGGAGAGAGCGGCAACTTCGCAAAGGTGATGAAACAAGCTGTACAACACTGCGATTGTGTGCGCAGCTTGCCAAGTGAGAGAAAACAGTACCTGACCACTCTCCTGCCTTTTCTATTCACATGAACATTCGATTGCAAGCTGTTTTGGACAACTTTCTTTCTCTTCTTGCAAAACACTCGGCAGACCTCCGTGCAGCCTCTAGAACACGATGGGAGATGTTTTCTGTGCTGGCACAGTTTCTCCTTGCCAGACAGAGTGGAAAAGCTTTTTGCTAAGATGTAGACGAGAAGAGAGGCTAAAGACGAAGGTAAGGTGCTCTGCAGAGCTAAGCACCGCTCCCGGACCTCTTTCGGCAGAAGGCGCTCAGCGCAGAGCACTGTGAGCGGCAGAATCGTCTTTGCGCGAAGAAGCAGCTTCTTCGTCTCCGGGAGCCGGAGAGAGCGGCAGCTTCGCAAAGGTGATGAAACAAGCTGTACAACACTGCGATTGTGTGCGCAGCTTGCCAACTGAGAGAAAACAGTACCTGACCACTCTCCTGCCTTTTCTATACACATGAACATTCGATTGCAAGCTGTTTTGGACAACTTTCTTTCTCTTCTTGCAAAACACTCGGCAGACCTCCGTGCAGCCTCTAGAACACGATGGAAGATGTTTTCTGTGCTCGCACAGTTTCTCCTTGCCAGACAGAGTGGAAAAGCTTTTTGGTAAGATGTAGACGAGAAGAGAGGCTAAAGACGAAGGTACGGTCCTCTGCAGAGTTAAGCACCGCTCCCGGGCGTCTTTCGGCAGAAGGCGCACACCGCAGAGCACTGTGAGCGGCAGAATCGTCTTTGCGCGAAGAAGCAGCTTCTTCGTCTCCGGGAGCCGGAGAGAGCGGCAACTTGGCAAAGGTGATGAAACAAGCTGTACAACACTGCGATTGTGTGCGCAGCTTGCCAACTGAGAGAAAACAGTACCTGACCACTCTCCTGCCTTTTCTATTCACATGAACATTCGATTGCAAGCTGTTTTGGACAACTTTCTTTCTCTTCTTGCAAAACACTCGGCAGACCTCCGTGCAGCCTCTAGAACACGATGGGAGATGTTTTCTGTGCTGGCACAGTTTCTCCTTGCCAGACAGAGTGGAAAAGCTTTTTGCTAAGATGTAGACGAGAAGAGAGGCTAAAGACGAAGGTAAGGTGCTCTGCAGAGCTAAGCACCGCTCCAGGACCTCTTTCGGCAGAAGGCGCTCAGCGCAGAGCACTGTGAGCGGCAGAATCGTCTTTGCGCGAAGAAGCAGCTTCTTCGTCTCCGGGAGCCGGAGAGAGCGGCAGCTTCGCAAAGGTGATGAAACAAGCTGTACAACACTGCGATTGTGTGCGCTGCTTGCCAAGTGAGAGAAAACAGTACCTGACCACTCTCCTGCCTTTTCTATTCACATGAACATTCGATTGCAAGCTGTTTTGGACAACTTTCTTTCTCTTCTTGCAAAACACTCGGCAGACCTCCGTGCAGCCTCTAGAACACGATGGGAGATGTTCTCTGTGCTGCCACAGTTTCTCCTTGCCAGACAGAGTGGAAAAGCTTTTTGCTAAGATGTAGACGAGAAGAGAGGCTAAAGACCAAGGTACGGTGCTCTGCAGAGCTAAGCACCGCTCCCGGACCTCTTTCGGCAGAAGACACACCCTGCAGAGCACTGTGAGCGGCAGAATCGTCTTTGCGCGAAGAAGCAGCTTCTTCGTCTCCGGGAGCCGGAGAGAGCGGCAACTTGGCAAAGGTGATGAAACAAGCTGTACAACACTGCGATTGTGTGCGCAGCTTGCCAAGTGAGAGAAAACAGTACCTGACCACTCTCCTGCCTTTTCTATTCACATGAACATTCGATTGCAAGCTGTTTTGGACAACTTTCTTTCTCTTCTTGCAAAAAACTCGGCAGACCTCTGTGCAGCCTCTAGAACACGATGGTGCATGTTTTTTGTGCTGGCACAGTTTCTCCTTGCCAGACAGAGTGGAAAAGCTTTTTGCTAAGATGTAGACGAGAAGAGAGGCTAAAGACGAAGGTACGGTGCTCTGCAGAGCTAAGCACCGCTCCCGGGCGTCTTTCGGCAGAAGGCGCACACCGCAGAGCACTGTGAGCGGCAGAATCGTCTTTGCGCGAAGAAGCAGCTTCTTCGTCTCCGGGAGCCGGAGAGAGCGGCAACTTCGCAAAGGTGATGAAACAAGCTGTACAACACTGCGATTGTGTGCGCAGCTTGCCAAGTGAGAGAAAACAGTACCTGACCACTCTCCTGCCTTTTCAATTCACATGAAGATTCGATTGCAAGCTGTTTTGGACAACTTTCTTTCTCTTCTTGCAAAACACTCGGCAGACCTCCGTGCAGCCTCTAGAACACGATGGGAGATGTTTTCTGTGCCGGCACAGTTTCTCCTTGCCAGACAGAGTGGAAAAGCTTTTTGCTAAGATGTAGACGAGAAGAGAGGCTAAAGAAGCAGGTATGGTGCTCTGCAGAGCAAAGCACAGCTCCCTGGCCTCTTTCGGCAGGAGACACACACTACAGAGCACTGTGAGCGGCAGAATCGTCTTTGCGCGAAAACGCAGCTTCTTCGTCTCCGGGAGCCGGAGAGAGCGGCAACTTCGCAAAGGTGATGAAACAAGCTGTACAACACTGCGATTGTGTGCGCAGCTTGTCAAGTGAGAGAAAACAGTACCTGACCACTCTCCTGCCTTTTCTATTCACATGAACATTCGACTGCAAGCTGTTTTGGACAACTTCCTTTCTCTTCTTACAAAACACTCGGCAGACCTCCCTGCAGCCTCTAGACCACGATGGGAGATGTTTTCTGTGCCGGCACAGTTTCTCCTTGCCAGACAGAGTGGAAAAGCTTTTTGCTAAGATGTAGACGAGAAGAGAGGCTAAAGACGAAGGTACGGTGCTCTGCAGAGCTAAGCACCGCTCCCGGACCTCTTTCGGCAGAAGGCTCACACCGCAGAGCACTGTGAGCGGCAGAATCGTCTTTGCGCGAAGAAGCAGCTTCTTCGTCTCCGGGAGCCGGAGAGAGCGGCAGCTTCGCAAAGGTGATGAAACAAGCTGTACAACACTGCGATTGTGTGCGCAGCTTGCCAAGTGAGAGAAAACAGTACCTGACCACTCTCCTGCCTTTTCTATTCACATGAACATTCGATTGCAAGCTGTTTTGGACAACTTTCTTTCTCTTCTTGCAAAACACTCGGCAGACCTCCGTGCAGCCTCTAGAACACGATGGAAGATGTTTTCTGTGCTCGCACAGTTTCTCCTTGCCAGACAGAGTGGAAAAGCTTTTTGCTAAGATGTAGACGAGAAGAGAGGCTAAAGACCAAGGTACGGTGCTCTGCAGAGCTAAGCACCGCTCCCGGGCGTCTTTCGGCAGAAGGCGCACACCGCAGAGCACTGTGAGCGGCAGAATCGTCTTTGCGCGAAGAAGCAGCTTCTTCGTCTCCGGGAGCCGGAGAGAGCGGCAACTTCGCAAAGGTGATGAAACAAGCTGTACAACACTGCGATTGTGTGCGCAGCTTGCCAAGTGAGAGAAAACAGTACCTGACCACTCTCCTGCCTTTTCTATTCACATGAACATTCGATTGCAAGCTATTTTGGACAACTTTCTCTCTCTTCTTGCAAAACACTCGGCAGACCTCCGTGCAGCCTCTAGAACACGATGGGAGATGTTCTCTGTTCTGCCACAGTTTCTCCTTGCCAGACAGAGTGGAAAAGCTTTTTGCTTAGATGTAGACGAGAAGAGAGGCTAAAGACGAAGGTACGGTGCTCTGCAGAGCTAAGCACCGCTCCCGGGCGTCTTTCGGCAGAAGGCGCACACCGCAGAGCACTGTGAGCGGCAGAATCGTCTTTGCGCGAAGAAGCAGCTTCTTCGTCTCCGGGAGCCGGAGAGAGCGGCAACTTGGCAAAGGTGATGAAACAAGCTGTACAACACTGCGATTGTGTGCGCAGCTTGCCAAGTGAGAGAAAACAGTACCTGACCACTCTCCTGCCTTTTCTATTCACATGAACATTCGATTGCAAGCTGTTTTGGACAACTTTCTTTCTCTTCTTGCAAAACACTCGGCAGACCTCCGTGCAGCCTCTAGAACACGATGGGAGATGTTTTCTGTGCTGGCACAGTTTCTCCTTGCCAGACAGAGTGGAAAAGCTTTTTGCTAAGATGTAGACGAGAAGAGAGGCTAAAGACGAAGGTACGGTGCTCTGCAGAGCTAAGCACCGCTCCCGGACCTCTTTCGGCAGAAGACACGCACTGCAGAGCACTGTGAGCGGCAGAATCGTCTTTGCGCGAAAACGCAGCTTCTTCGTCTCCGGGAGCCGGAGAGAGCGGCAACTTCGCAAAGGTGATGAAACAAGCTGTACAACACTGCGATTGTGTGCGCAGCTTGCCAAGTGAGAGAAAACAGTTCCTGACCACTCACCTGCCTTTTCTATACACATGAACATTCGATTGCAAGCTGTTTTGGACAACTTTCTTTCTCTTCTTGCAAAACACTCGGCAGACCTCCGTGCAGCCTCTAGAACGCGATGGGAGATGTTTTCAGTGCTGGCACAGTTTCTCCTTGCCAGACAGAGTGGAAAAGCTTTTTGCTAAGATGTAGACGAGAAGAGAGGCTAAAGACGAAGGTACGGTGCTCTGCAGAGCTAAGCACCGCTCCCGGACCTCTTTCGGCAGAAGACACACACTGCAGAGCACTGTGAGCGGCAGAATCGTCTTTGCGCGAAGAAGCAGCTTCTTCGTCTCCGGGAGCCGGAGAGAGCGGCAACTTCGCAAAGGTGATGAAACAAGCTGTACAACACTGCGATTGTGTGCGCAGCTTGCCAACTGAGAGAAAACAGTACCTGACCACTCTCCTGCCTTTTCTATTCACATGAACATTCGATTGCAAGCTGTTTTGGACAACTTTCTTTCTCTTCTTGCAAAACACTCGGCAGACCTCCGTGCAGCCTCTAGAACACGATGGGAGATGTTTTCTGTGCTGGCACAGTTTCTCCTTGCCAGACAGAGTGGAAAAGCTTTTTGCTAAGATGTAGACGAGAAGAGAGGCTAAAGACGAAGGTACGGTGCTCTGCAGAGCTAAGCACCGCTCCCGGACCTCTTTCGGCAGAAGGCGCACACCGCAGAGCACTGTGAGCGGCAGAATCGTCTTTGCGCGAAGAAGCAGCTTCTTCGTCTCCGGGAGCCGGAGAGAGCGGCAGCTTCGCAAAGGTGATGAAACAAGCTGTACAACACTGCGATTGTGTGCGCAGCTTGCCAACTGAGAGAAAACAGTACCTGACCACTCTCCTGCCTTTTCTATACACATGAACATTCGATTGCAAGCTGTTTTGGACAACTTTCTTTCTCTTCTTGCAAAACACTCGGCAGACCTCCGTGCAGCCTCTAGAACACGATGGAAGATGTTTTTTGTGCTCGCACAGTTTCTCCTTGCCAGACAGAGTGGAAAAGCTTTTTGCTAAGATGTAGACGAGAAGAGAGGCTAAAGACGAAGGTACGGTGCTCTGCAGAGTTAAGCACCGCTCCCGGGCGTCTTTCGGCAGAAGGCGCACACCGCAGAGCACTGTGAGCGGCAGAATCGTCTTTGCGCGAAGAAGCAGCTTCTTCGTCTCCGGGAGCCGGAGAGAGCGGCAACTTCGCAAAGGTGATGAAACAAGCTGTACAACACTGCGATTGTGTGCGCAGCTTGCCAAGTGAGAGAAAACAGTACCTGACCACTCTCCTGCCTTTTCTATTCACATGAACATTCGATTGCAAGCTGTTTTGGACAACTTTCTTTCTCTTCTTGCAAAACACTCGGCAGACCTCCGTGCAGCCTCTAGAACACGATGGGAGATGTTTTCTGTGCTGGCACAGTTTCTCCTTGCCAGACAGAGTGGAAAAGCTTTTTGCTAAGATGTAGACGAGAAGAGAGGCTAAAGACGAAGGTAAGGTGCTCTGCAGAGCTAAGCACCGCTCCAGGACCTCTTTCGGCAGAAGGCGCTCAGCGCAGAGCACTGTGAGCGGCAGAATCGTCTTTGCGCGAAGAAGCAGCTTCTTCGTCTCCGGGAGCCGGAGAGAGCGGCAGCTTCGCAAAGGTGATGAAACAAGCTGTACAACACTGCGATTGTGTGCGCTGCTTGCCAAGTGAGAGAAAACAGTACCTGACCACTCTCCTGCCTTTTCTATACACATGAACATTCGATTGCAAGCTGTTTTGGACAACTTTCTTTCTCTTCTTGCAAAACACTCGGCAGACCTGCGTGCAGCCTCTAGACACGATGGGAGATGTTTTCTGTGCTGGCACAGTTTCTCCTTGCCAGACAGAGTGGAAAAGCTTTTTGCTAAGATGTAGACGAGAAGAGAGGCTAAAGACGAAGGTACGGTGCTCTGCAGAGCTAAGCACCGCTCCCGGACCTCTTTCGGCAGAAGGCGCACACCGCAGAGCACTGTGAGCGGCAGAATCGTCTTTGCGCGAAGAAGCAGCTTCTTCGTCTCCGGGAGCCGGAGAGAGCGGCAACTTGGCAAAGGTGATGAAACAAGCTGTACAACACTGCGATTGTGTGCGCAGCTTGCCAACTGAGAGAAAACAGTACCTGACCACTCTCCTGCCTTTTCTATTCACATGAACATTCGATTGCAAGCTATTTTGGACAACTTTCTTTCTCTTCTTGCAAAACACTCGGCAGACCTCCGTGCAGCCTCTAGAACGCGATGGGAGATGTTCTCAGTCCTGCCACAGTTTCTCCTTGCCAGACAGAGTGGAAAAGCTTTTTGCTAAGATGTAGACGAGAAGAGAGGCTAAAGACGAAGGTACGGTGCTCTGCAGAGCTAAGCACCGCTCCCGGGCGTCTTTCGGCAGAAGGCGCACACCGCAGAGCACTGTGAGCGGCAGAATCGTCTTTGCGCGAAGAAGCAGCTTCTTCGTCTCCGGGAGCCGGAGAGAGCGGCAACTTGGCAAAGGTGATGAAACAAGCTGTACAACACTGCGATTGTGTGCGCAGCTTGCCAAGTGAGAGAAAACAGTACCTGACCACTCTCCTGCCTTTTCTATTCACATGAACATTCGATTGCAAGCTGTTTTGGACAACTTTCTTTCTCTTCTTGCAAAACACTCGGCAGACCTCCGTGCAGCCTCTAGAACACGATGGGAGATGTTCTCTGTCCTGCCACAGTTTCTCCTTGCCAGACAGAGTGGAAAAGCTTTTTGCTAAGATGTAGACGAGAAGAGAGGCTAAAGACGAAGGTACGGTGCTCTGCAGAGCTAAGCACCGCTCCCGGGCGTCTTTCGGCAGAAGGCGCACACCGCAGAGCACTGTGAGCGGCAGAATCGTCTTTGCGCGAAGAAGCAGCTTCTTCGTCTCCGGGAGCCGGAGAGAGCGGCAACTTGGCAAAGGTGATGAAACAAGCTGTACAACACTGCGATTGTGTGCGCAGCTTGCCAAGTGAGAGAAAACAGTACCTGACCACTCTCCTGCCTTTTCTATTCACATGAACATTCGATTGCAAGCTGTTTTGGACAACTTTCTTTCTCTTCTTGCAAAACACTCGGCAGACCTCCGTGCAGCCTCTAGACACGATGGGAGATGTTTTCTGTGCTGGCACAGTTTCTCCTTGCCAGACAGAGTGGAAAAGCTTTTTGCTAAGATGTAGACGAGAAGAGAGGCTAAAGACCAAGGTACGGTGCTCTGCAGAGCTAAGCACCGCTCCCGGACCTCTTTCGGCAGAAGACACACACTGCAGAGCACAGTGAGTGGCAGAATCGTCTTTGCGCGAAGAAGCAGCTTCTTCGTCTCCGGGAGCCGGAGAGAGCGGCAACTTCGCAAAGGTGATGAAACAAGCTGTACAACACTGCGATTGTGTGCGCAGCTTGCCAACTGAGAGAAAACAGTACCTGACCACTCTCCTGCCTTTTCTATTCACATGAACATTCGATTGCAAGCTGTTTTGGACAACTTTCTTTCTCTTCTTGCAAAACACTCGGCAGACCTCCGTGCAGCCTCTAGAACACGATGGGAGATGTTTTCTGTGCCGGCACAGTTTCTCCTTGCCAGACAGAGTGGAAAAGCTTTTTGCTAAGATGTAGACGAGAAGAGAGGCTAAAGACGAAGGTAAGGTGCTCTGCAGAGCTAAGCACCGCTCCCGGACCTCTTTCGGCAGAAGGCGCTCAGCGCAGAGCACTGTGAGCGGCAGAATCGTCTTTGCGCGAAGAAGCAGCTTCTTCGTCTCCGGGAGCCGGAGAGAGCGGCAGCTTCGCAAAGGTGATGAAACAAGCTGTACAACACTGCGATTGTGTGCGCAGCTTGCCAACTGAGAGAAAACAGTACCTGACCACTCTCCTGCCTTTTCTATTCACATGAACATTCGATTGCAAGCTGTTTTGGACAACTTTCTTTCTCTTCTTGCAAAACACTCGGCAGACCTCCGTGCAGCCTCTAGAACACGATGGAAGATGTTTTCTGTGCTCGCACAGTTTCTCCTTGCCAGACAGAGTGGAAAAGCTTTTTGCTAAGATGTAGACGAGAAGAGAGGCTAAAGACGAAGGTACGGTGCTCTGCAGAGCTAAGCACCGCTCCCGGACCTCTTTCGGCAAAAGGCACACAGCGCAGAGCACTGTGAGCGGCAGAATCGTCTTTGCGCGAAGAAGCAGCTTCTTCGTCTCCGGGAGCCGGAGAGAGCGGCAGCTTCGCAAAGGTGATGAAACAAGCTGTACAACACTGCGATTGTGTGCGCAGCTTGCCAACTGAGAGAAAACAGTACCTGACCACTCTCCTGCCTTTTCTATACACATGAACATTCGATTGCAAGCTGTTTTGGACAACTTTCTTTCTCTTCTTGCAAAACACTCGGCAGACCTCCGTGCAGCCTCTAGAACACGATGGATGATGTTTTCTGTGCTGGCACAGTTTCTCCTTGCCAGACAGAGTGGAAAAGCTTTTTGCTAAGATGTAGACGAGAAGAGAGGCTAAAGACGAAGGTACGGTGCTCTGCAGAGCTAAGCACCGCTCCCGGGCGTCTTTCGGCAGAAGGCGCACACCGCAGAGCACTGTGAGCGGCAGAATCGTCTTTGCGCGAAGAAGCAGCTTCTTCGTCTCCGGGAGCCGGAGAGAGCGGCAACTTGTCTAAGGTGATGAAACAAGCTGTACAACACTGCGATTGTGTGCGCAGCTTGCCAAGTGAGAGAAAACAGTACCTGACCACTCTCCTGCCTTTTGTAATCACATGAATATTCGATTGCAAGCTGTTTTGGACAACTTTCTTTCTCTTCTCGCAAAACACTCGGCAGACCTGCGTGCAGCCTCTTGAACACGATGGGAGATGTTTTTTGTGCTCGCACAGTTTCTCCTTGCCAGACAGAGTGGAAAAGCTTTTTGCTAAGATGTAGACGAGAAGAGAGGCTAAAGACGAAGGTACGGTGCTCTGCAGAGTTAAGCACCGCTCCCGGGCGTCTTTCGGCAGAAGGCGCACACCGCAGAGCACTGTGAGCGGCAGAATCGTCTTTGCGCGAAGAAGCAGCTTCTTCGTCTCCGGGAGCCGGAGAGAGCGGCAACTTCGCAAAGGTGATGAAACAAGCTGTACAACACTGCGATTGTGTGCGCAGCTTGCCAAGTGAGAGAAAACAGTACCTGACCACTCTCCTGCCTTTTCTATTCACATGAACATTCGATTGCAAGCTGTTTTGGACAACTTTCTTTCTCTTCTTGCAAAACACTCGGCAGACCTCCGTGCAGCCTCTAGAACACGATGGGAGATGTTTTCTGTGCTGGCACAGTTTCTCCTTGCCAGACAGAGTGGAAAAGCTTTTTGCTAAGATGTAGACGAGAAGAGAGGCTAAAGACGAAGGTACGGTGCTCTGCAGAGCTAAGCACCGCTCCCGGACCTCTTTCGGCAGAAGGCTCACACCGCAGAGCACTGTGAGCGGCAGAATCGTCTTTGCGCGAAGAAGCAGCTTCTTCGTCTCCGGGAGCCGGAGAGAGCGGCAGCTTCGCAAAGGTGATGAAACAAGCTGTACAACACTGCGATTGTGTGCGCAGCTTGCCAAGTGAGAGAAAACAGTACCTGACCACTCTCCTGCCTTTTCTATTCACATGAACATTCGATTGGAAGCTGTTTTGGACAACTTTCTTTCTCTTCTTGCAAAACACTCGGCAGACCTCCGTGCAGCCTCTAGAACACGATGGAAGATGTTTTCTGTGCTGGCACAGTTTCTCCTTGCCAGACAGAGTGGAAAAGCTTTTTGCTAAGATGTAGACGAGAAGAGAGGCTAAAGACCAAGGTACGGTGCTCTGCAGAGCTAAGCACCGCTCCCGGACCTCTTTCGGCAGAAGGCGCACACCGCAGAGCACTGTGAGCGGCAGAATCGTCTTTGCGCGAAGAAGCAGCTTCTTCGTCTCCGGGAGCCGGAGAGAGCGGCAACTTGGCAAAGGTGATGAAACAAGCTGTACAACACTGCGATTGTGTGCGCAGCTTGCCAAGTGAGAGAAAACAGTACCTGACCACTCTCCTGCCTTTTCTATTCACATGAACATTCGATTGCAAGCTATTTTGGACAACTTTCTCTCTCTTCTTGCAAAACACTCGGCAGACCTCCGTGCAGCCTCTAGAACACGATGGGAGATGTTCTCTGTTCTGCCACAGTTTCTCCTTGCCAGACAGAGTGGAAAAGCTTTTTGCTTAGATGTAGACGAGAAGAGAGGCTAAAGACGAAGGTACGGTGCTCTGCAGAGCTAAGCACCGCTCCCGGGCGTCTTTCGGCAGAAGGCGCACACCGCAGAGCACTGTGAGCGGCAGAATCGTCTTTGCGCGAAGAAGCAGCTTCTTCGTCTCCGGGAGCCGGAGAGAGCGGCAACTTCGCAAAGGTGATGAAACAAGCTGTACAACACTGCGATTGTGTGCGCAGCTTGCCAAGTGAGAGAAAACAGTACCTGACCACTCTCCTGCCTTTTCTATTCACATGAACATTCGATTGCAAGCTGTTTTGGACAACTTTCTTTCTCTTCTTGCAAAACACTCGGCAGACCTGCGTGCAGCCTCTAGAACACGATGGGAGATGTTTTCTGTGCTGGCACAGTTTCTCCTTGCCAGACAGAGTGGAAAAGCTTTTTGGTAAGATGTAGACGAGAAGAGAGGCTAAAGACGAAGGTACGGTGCTCTGCAGAGCTAAGCACCGCTCCCGGACCTCTTTCGGCAGAAGACACGCACTGCAGAGCACTGTGAGCGGCAGAATCGTCTTTGCGCGAAAACGCAGCTTCTTCGTCTCCGGGAGCCGGAGAGAGCGGCAACTTCGCAAAGGTGATGAAACAAGCTGTACAACACTGCGATTGTGTGCGCAGCTTGCCAACTGAGAGAAAACAGTACCTGACCACTCTCCTGCCTTTTCTATTCACATGAACATTCGATTGCAAGCTGTTTTGGACAACTTTCTTTCTCTTCTTGCAAAACACTCGGCAGACCTCCGTGCAGCCTCTAGAACGCGATGGGAGATGTTTTCTGTGCTGGCACAGTTTCTCCTTGCCAGACAGAGTGGAAAAGCTTTTTGCTAAGATGTAGACGAGAAGAGAGGCTAAAGACGAAGGTACGGTGCTCTGCAGAGCTAAGCACCGCTCCCGGACCTCTTTCGGCAGAAGACACACACTGCAGAGCACTGTGAGCGGCAGAATCGTCTTTGCGCGAAGAAGCAGCTTCTTCGTCTCCGGGAGCCGGAGAGAGCGGCAACTTCGCAAAGGTGATGAAACAAGCTGTACAACACTGCGATTGTGTGCGCAGCTTGCCAAGTGAGAGAAAACAGTACCTGACCACTCTCCTGCCTTTTCTATTCACATGAACATTCGATTGCAAGCTGTTTTGGACAACTTTCTTTCTCTTCTTGCAAAACACTCGGCAGACCTCCGTGCAGCCTCTAGAACACGATGGGAAATGTTTTCAGTGCTGGCACAGTTTCTCCTTGCCAGACAGAGTGGAAAAGCTTTTTGCTAAGATGTAGACGAGAAGAGAGGCTAAAGACGAAGGTACGGTGCTCTGCAGAGCTAAGCACCGCTCCCGGACCTCTTTCGGCAGAAGGCGCACACCGCAGAGCACTGTGAGCGGCAGAATCGTCTTTGCGCGAAGAAGCAGCTTCTTCGTCTCCGGGAGCCGGAGAGAGCGGCAACTTGGCAAAGGTGATGAAACAAGCTGTACAACACTGCGATTGTGTGCGCAGCTTGCCAAGTGAGAGAAAACAGTACCTGACCACTCTCCTGCCTTTTGTAATCACATGAACATTCGATTGCAAGCTGTTTTGGACAACTTTCTTTCACTTCTCGCAAAACACTCGGCAGACCTGCGTGCAGCCTCTAGAACACGATGGGAGATGTTTTTTGTGCTCGCACAGTTTCTCCTTGCCAGACAGAGTGGAAAAGCTTTTTGCTAAGATGTAGACGAGAAGAGAGGCTAAAGACGAAGGTACGGTGCTCTGCAGAGTTAAGCACAGCTCCCGGACCTCTTTCGGCAGAAGGCGCACACCGCAGAGCACTGTGAGCGGCAGAATCGTCTTTGCGCGAAGAAGCAGCTTCTTCGTCTCCGGGAGCCGGAGAGAGCGGCAACTTCGCAAAGGTGATGAAACAAGCTGTACAACACTGCGATTGTGTGCGCAGCTTGCCAACTGAGAGAAAACAGTACCTGACCACTCTCCTGCCTTTTCTATTCACATGAACATTCGATTGCAAGCTGTTTTGGACAACTTTCTTTCTCTTCTTGCAAAACACTCGTCAGACCTCCGTGCAGCCTCTAGAACACGATGGGAGATGTTTTCTGTGCTGGCACAGTTTCTCCTTGCCAGACAGAGTGGAAAAGCTTTTTGCTAAGATGTAGACGAGAAGAGAGGCTAAAGACGAAGGTAAGGTGCTCTGCAGAGCTAAGCACCGCTCCCGGACCTCTTTCGGCAGAAGGCGCTCAGCGCAGAGCACTGTGAGCGGCAGAATCGTCTTTGCGCGAAGAAGCAGCTTCTTCGTCTCCGGGAGCCGGAGAGAGCGGCAGCTTCGCAAAGGTGATGAAACAAGCTGTACAACACTGCGATTGTGTGCGCAGCTTGCCAACTGAGAGAAAACAGTACCTGACCACTCTCCTGCCTTTTCTATACACATGAACATTCGATTGCAAGCTGTTTTGGACAACTTTCTTTCTCTTCTTGCAAAACACTCGGCAGACCTCCGTGCAGCCTCTAGAACACGATGGAAGATGTTTTTTGTGCTCGCACAGTTTCTCCTTGCCAGACAGAGTGGAAAAGCTTTTTGGTAAGATGTAGACGAGAAGAGAGGCTAAAGACGAAGGTACGGTCCTCTGCAGAGTTAAGCACCGCTCCCGGGCGTCTTTCGGCAGAAGGCGCACACCGCAGAGCACTGTGAGCGGCAGAATCGTCTTTGCGCGAAGAAGCAGCTTCTTCGTCTCCGGGAGCCGGAGAGAGCGGCAACTTGGCAAAGGTGATGAAACAAGCTGTACAACACTGCGATTGTGTGCGCAGCTTGCCAACTGAGAGAAAACAGTACCTGACCACTCTCCTGCCTTTTCTTTTCACATGAACATTCGATTGCAAGCTGTTTTGGACAACTTTCTTTCTCTTCTTGCAAAACACTCGGCAGACCTCCGTGCAGCCTCTAGAACACGATGGGAGATGTTTTCTGTGCTGGCACAGTTTCTCCTTGCCAGACAGAGTGGAAAAGCTTTTTGCTAAGATGTAGACGAGAAGAGAGGCTAAAGACGAAGGTAAGGTGCTCTGCAGAGCTAAGCACCGCTCCAGGACCTCTTTCGGCAGAAGGCGCTCAGCGCAGAGCACTGTGAGCGGCAGAATCGTCTTTGCGCGAAGAAGCAGCTTCTTCGTCTCCGGGAGCCGGAGAGAGCGGCAGCTTCGCAAAGGTGATGAAACAAGCTGTACAACACTGCGATTGTGTGCGCTGCTTGCCAAGTGAGAGAAAACAGTACCTGACCACTCTCCTGCCTTTTCTATTCACATGAACATTCGATTGCAAGCTGTTTTGGACAACTTTCTTTCTCTTCTTGCAAAACACTCGGCAGACCTCCGTGCAGCCTCTAGAACACGATGGGAGATGTTCTCTGTGCTGCCACAGTTTCTCCTTGCCAGACAGAGTGGAAAAGCTTTTTGCTAAGATGTAGACGAGAAGAGAGGCTAAAGACCAAGGTACGGTGCTCTGCAGAGCTAAGCACCGCTCCCGGACCTCTTTCGGCAGAAGACACACCCTGCAGAGCACTGTGAGCGGCAGAATCGTCTTTGCGCGAAGAAGCAGCTTCTTCGTCTCCGGGAGCCGGAGAGAGCGGCAACTTCGCAAAGGTGATGAAACAAGCTGTACAACACTGCGATTGTGTGCGCAGCTTGCCAAGTGAGAGAAAACAGTACCTGACCACTCTCCTGCCTTTTCTATTCACATGAACATTCGATTGCAAGCTGTTTTGGACAACTTTCTTTCTCTTCTTGCAAAAAACTCGGCAGACCTCTGTGCAGCCTCTAGAACACGATGGTGCATGTTTTTTGTGCTGGCACAGTTTCTCCTTGCCAGACAGAGTGGAAAAGCTTTTTGCTAAGATGTAGACGAGAAGAGAGGCTAAAGACGAAGGTACGGTGCTCTGCAGAGCTAAGCACCGCTCCCGGGCGTCTTTCGGCAGAAGGCGCACACCGCAGAGCACTGTGAGCGGCAGAATCGTCTTTGCGCGAAGAAGCAGCTTCTTCGTCTCCGGGAGCCGGAGAGAGCGGCAACTTCGCAAAGGTGATGAAACAAGCTGTACAACACTGCGATTGTGTGCGCAGCTTGCCAAGTGAGAGAAAACAGTACCTGACCACTCTCCTGCCTTTTCTATTCACATGAACATTCGATTGCAAGCTGTTTTGGACAACTTTCTTTCTCTTCTTGCAAAACACTCGGCAGACCTCCGTGCAGCCTCTAGAACACGATGGAAGATGTTTTCTGTGCTCGCACAGTTTCTCCTTGCCAGACAGAGTGGAAAAGCTTTTTGCTAAGATGTAGACGAGAAGAGAGGCTAAAGACCAAGGTACGGTGCTCTGCAGAGCTAAGCACCGATCCCGGACCTCTTTCGGCAGAAGGCGCACACCGCAGAGCACTGTGAGCGGCAGAATCGTCTTTGCGCGAAGAAGCAGCTTCTTCGTCTCCGGGAGCCGGAGAGAGCGGCAACTTGGCAAAGGTGATGAAACAAGCTGTACAACACTGCGATTGTGTGCGCAGCTTGCCAAGTGAGAGAAAACAGTACCTGACCACTCTCCTGCCTTTTCTATTCACATGAACATTCGATTGCAAGCTATTTTGGACAACTTTCTCTCTCTTCTTGCAAAACACTCGGCAGACCTCCGTGCAGCCTCTAGAACACGATGGGAGATGTTCTCTGTTCTGCCACAGTTTCTCCTTGCCAGACAGAGTGGAAAAGCTTTTTGCTTAGATGTAGACGAGAAGAGAGGCTAAAGACGAAGGTACGGTGCTCTGCAGAGCTAAGCACCGCTCCCGGGCGTCTTTCGGCAGAAGGCGCACACCGCAGAGCACTGTGAGCGGCAGAATCGTCTTTGCGCGAAGAAGCAGCTTCTTCGTCTCCGGGAGCCGGAGAGAGCGGCAACTTCGCAAAGGTGATGAAACAAGCTGTACAACACTGCGATTGTGTGCGCAGCTTGCCAAGTGAGAGAAAACAGTACCTGACCACTCTCCTGCCTTTTCTATTCACATGAACATTCGATTGCAAGCTGTTTTGGACAACTTTCTTTCTCTTCTTGCAAAACACTCGGCAGACCTCCGTGCAGCCTCTAGAACACGATGGGAGATGTTTTCTGTGCTGGCACAGTTTCTCCTTGCCAGACAGAGTGGAAAAGCTTTTTGCTAAGATGTAGACGAGAAGAGAGGCTAAAGACGAAGGTACGGTGCTCTGCAGAGCTAAGCACCGCTCCCGGACCTCTTTCGGCAGAAGACACGCACTGCAGAGCACTGTGAGCGGCAGAATCGTCTTTGCGCGAAAACGCAGCTTCTTCGTCTCCGGGAGCCGGAGAGAGCGGCAACTTCGCAAAGGTGATGAAACAAGCTGTACAACACTGCGATTGTGTGCGCAGCTTGCCAAGTGAGAGAAAACAGTTCCTGACCACTCACCTGCCTTTTCTATACACATGAACATTCGATTGCAAGCTGTTTTGGACAACTTTCTTTCTCTTCTTGCAAAACACTCGGCAGACCTCCGTGCAGCCTCTAGAACGCGATGGGAGATGTTTTCTGTGCTGGCACAGTTTCTCCTTGCCAGACAGAGTGGAAAAGCTTTTTGCTAAGATGTAGACGAGAAGAGAGGCTAAAGACGAAGGTACGGTGCTCTGCAGAGCTAAGCACCGCTCCCGGACCTCTTTCGGCAGAAGACACACACTGCAGAGCACTGTGAGCGGCAGAATCGTCTTTGCGCGAAGAAGCAGCTTCTTCGTCTCCGGGAGCCGGAGAGAGCGGCAACTTCGCAAAGGTGATGAAACAAGCTGTACAACACTGCGATTGTGTGCGCAGCTTGCCAAGTGAGAGAAAACAGTACCTGACCACTCTCCTGCCTTTTCTATTCACATGAACATTCGATTGCAAGCTGTTTTGGACAACTTTCTTTCTCTTCTTGCAAAACACTCGGCAGACCTCCGTGCAGCCTCTAGAACACGATGGGAGATGTTTTCTGTGCTGGCACAGTTTCTCCTTGCCAGACAGAGTGGAAAAGCTTTTTGCTAAGATGTAGACGAGAAGAGAGGCTAAAGACGAAGGTACGGTGCTCTGCAGAGCTAAGCACCGCTCCCGGACCTCTTTCGGCAGAAGGCGCACACCGCAGAGCACTGTGAGCGGCAGAATCGTCTTTGCGCGAAGAAGCAGCTTCTTCGTCTCCGGGAGCCGGAGAGAGCGGCAGCTTCGCAAAGGTGATGAAACAAGCTGTACAACACTGCGATTGTGTGCGCAGCTTGCCAACTGAGAGAAAACAGTACCTGACCACTCTCCTGCCTTTTCTATACACATGAATATTCGATTGCAAGCTGTTTTGGACAACTTTCTTTCTCTTCTTGCAAAACACTCGGCAGACCTCCGTGCAGCCTCTAGAACACGATGGAAGATGTTTTTTGTGCTCGCACAGTTTCTCCTTGCCAGACAGAGTGGAAAAGCTTTTTGCTAAGATGTAGACGAGAAGAGAGGCTAAAGACGAAGGTACGGTGCTCTGCAGAGTTAAGCACCGCTCCCGGGCGTCTTTCGGCAGAAGGCGCACACCGCAGAGCACTGTGAGCGGCAGAATCGTCTTTGCGCGAAGAAGCAGCTTCTTCGTCTCCGGGAGCCGGAGAGAGCGGCAACTTGGCAAAGGTGATGAAACAAGCTGTACAACACTGCGATTGTGTGCGCAGCTTGCCAAGTGAGAGAAAACAGTACCTGACCACTCTCCTGCCTTTTCTATTCACATGAACATTCGATTGCAAGCTGTTTTGGACAACTTTCTTTCTCTTCTTGCAAAACACTCGGCAGACCTCCGTGCAGCCTCTAGAACACGATGGGAGATGTTTTCTGTGCTGGCACAGTTTCTCCTTGCCAGACAGAGTGGAAAAGCTTTTTGCTAAGATGTAGACGAGAAGAGAGGCTAAAGACGAAGGTAAGGTGCTCTGCAGAGCTAAGCACCGCTCCAGGACCTCTTTCGGCAGAAGGCGCTCAGCGCAGAGCACTGTGAGCGGCAGAATCGTCTTTGCGCGAAGAAGCAGCTTCTTCGTCTCCGGGAGCCGGAGAGAGCGGCAGCTTCGCAAAGGTGATGAAACAAGCTGTACAACACTGCGATTGTGTGCGCTGCTTGCCAAGTGAGAGAAAACAGTACCTGACCACTCTCCTGCCTTTTCTATACACATGAACATTCGATTGCAAGCTGTTTTGGACAACTTTCTTTCTCTTCTTGCAAAACACTCGGCAGACCTGCGTGCAGCCTCTAGACACGATGGGAGATGTTTTCTGTGCTGGCACAGTTTCTCCTTGCCAGACAGAGTGGAAAAGCTTTTTGCTAAGATGTAGACGAGAAGAGAGGCTAAAGACGAAGGTACGGTGCTCTGCAGAGCTAAGCACCGCTCCCGGACCTCTTTCGGCAGAAGGCGCACACCGCAGAGCACTGTGAGCGGCAGAATCGTCTTTGCGCGAAGAAGCAGCTTCTTCGTCTCCGGGAGCCGGAGAGAGCGGCAACTTGGCAAAGGTGATGAAACAAGCTGTACAACACTGCGATTGTGTGCGCAGCTTGCCAACTGAGAGAAAACAGTACCTGACCACTCTCCTGCCTTTTCTATTCACATGAACATTCGATTGCAAGCTATTTTGGACAACTTTCTTTCTCTTCTTGCAAAACACTCGGCAGACCTCCGTGCAGCCTCTAGAACGCGATGGGAGATGTTCTCAGTCCTGCCACAGTTTCTCCTTGCCAGACAGAGTGGAAAAGCTTTTTGCTAAGATGTAGACGAGAAGAGAGGCTAAAGACGAAGGTACGGTGCTCTGCAGAGCTAAGCACCGCTCCCGGGCGTCTTTCGGCAGAAGGCGCACACCGCAGAGCACTGTGAGCGGCAGAATCGTCTTTGCGCGAAGAAGCAGCTTCTTCGTCTCCGGGAGCCGGAGAGAGCGGCAACTTGGCAAAGGTGATGAAACAAGCTGTACAACACTGCGATTGTGTGCGCAGCTTGCCAAGTGAGAGAAAACAGTACCTGACCACTCTCCTGCCTTTTCTATTCACATGAACATTCGATTGCAAGCTGTTTTGGACAACTTTCTTTCTCTTCTTGCAAAACACTCGGCAGACCTCCGTGCAGCCTCTAGACACGATGGGAGATGTTTTCTGTGCTGGCACAGTTTCTCCTTGCCAGACAGAGTGGAAAAGCTTTTTGCTAAGATGTAGACGAGAAGAGAGGCTAAAGACGAAGGTACGGTGCTCTGCAGAGCTAAGCACCGCTCCCGGACCTCATTCGGCAGAAGGCGCACACCGCAGAGCACTGTGAGCGGCAGAATCGTCTTTGCGCGAAGAAGCAGCTTCTTCGTCTCCGGGAGCCGGAGAGAGCGGCAACTTGGCAAAGGTGATGAAACAAGCTGTACAACACTGCGATTGTGTGCGCAGCTTGCCAAGTGAGAGAAAACAGTACCTGACCACTCTCCTGCCTTTTCTATTCACATGAACATTCGATTGCAAGCTGTTTTGGACAACTTTCTTTCTCTTCTTGCAAAACACTCGGCAGACCTCCGTGCAGCCTCTAGAACACGATGGGAGATGTTCTCTGTCCTGCCACAGTTTCTCCTTGCCAGACAGAGTGGAAAAGCTTTTTGCTAAGATGTAGACGAGAAGAGAGGCTAAAGACGAAGGTACGGTGCTCTGCAGAGCTAAGCACCGCTCCCGGGCGTCTTTCGGCAGAAGGCGCACACCGCAGAGCACAGTGAGCGGCAGAATCGTCTTTGCGCGAAGAAGCAGCTTCTTCGTCTCCGGGAGCCGGAGAGAGCGGCAACTTGGCAAAGGTGATGAAACAAGCTGTACAACACTGCGATTGTGTGCGCAGCTTGCCAAGTGAGAGAAAACAGTACCTGACCACTCTCCTGCCTTTTCTATTCACATGAACATTCGATTGCAAGCTGTTTTGGACAACTTTCTTTCTCTTCTTGCAAAACACTCGGCAGACCTCCGTGCAGCCTCTAGACACGATGGGAGATGTTTTCTGTGCTGGCACAGTTTCTCCTTGCCAGACAGAGTGGAAAAGCTTTTTGCTAAGATGTAGACGAGAAGAGAGGCTAAAGACCAAGGTACGGTGCTCTGCAGAGCTAAGCACCGCTCCCGGACCTCTTTCGGCAGAAGATACACACTGCAGAGCACAGTGAGTGGCAGAATCGTCTTTGCGCGAAGAAGCAGCTTCTTCGTCTCCGGGAGCCGGAGAGAGCGGCAACTTCGCAAAGGTGATGAAACAAGCTGTACAACACTGCGATTGTGTGCGCTGCTTGCCAAGTGAGAGAAAACAGTACCTGACCACTCTCCTGCCTTTTCTATTCACATGAACATTCGATTGCAAGCTGTTTTGGACAGCTTTCTTTCTCTTCTTGCAAAAAACTCGGCAGACCTCTGTGCAGCCTCTAGAACACGATGGGAGATGTTTTTTGTGCTGGCACAGTTTCTCCTTGCCAGACAGAGTGGAAAAGCTTTTTGCTAAGATGTAGACGCCAAGAGAGACTAAAGAAGCAGGTATGGTGCTCTGCAGAGCTAAGCACCGCTCCCGGACCTCTTTCGGCAGAAGACACACACTGCAGAGCACAGTGAGCGGCAGAATCGTCTTTGCGCGAAGAAGAAGCTTCTTCGTCTCCGGGAGCCGGAGAGAGCGGCAACTTCGCAAAGGTGATGAAACAAGCTGTACAACACTGCGATTGTGTGCGCAGCTTGCCAACTGAGAGAAAACAGTACCTGACCACTCTCCTGCCTTTTCTATTCACATGAACATTCGATTGCAAGCTGTTTTGGACAACTTTCTTTCTCTTCTTGCAAAACACTCGGCAGACCTCCGTGCAGCCTCTAGAACACGATGGGAGATGTTTTCTGTGCCGGCACAGTTTCTCCTTGCCAGACAGAGTGGAAAAGCTTTTTGCTAAGATGTAGACGAGAAGAGAGGCTAAAGACTAAAGTACGGTGCTCTGCAGAGCTAAGCACCGCTCCCGGACCTCTTTCGGCAGAAGGCGCTCAGCGCAGAGCACTGTGAGCGGCAGAATCGTCTTTGCGCGAAGAAGCAGCTTCTTCGTCTCCGGGAGCCGGAGAGAGCGGCAGCTTCGCAAAGGTGATGAAACAAGCTGTACAACACTGCGATTGTGTGCGCAGCTTGCCAACTGAGAGAAAACAGTACCTGACCACTCTCCTGCCTTTTCTATTCACATGAACATTCGATTGCAAGCTGTTTTGGACAACTTTCTTTCTCTTCTTGCAAAACACTCGGCAGACCTCCGTGCAGCCTCTAGAACACGATGGAAGATGTTTTCTGTGCTCGCACAGTTTCTCCTTGCCAGACAGAGTGGAAAAGCTTTTTGCTAAGATGTAGACGAGAAGAGAGGCTAAAGACGAAGGTACGGTGCTCTGCAGAGCTAAGCACCGCTCCCGGACCTCTTTCAGCAAAAGGCGCACAGCGCAGAGCACTGTGAGCGGCAGAATCGTCTTTGCGCGAAGAAGCAGCTTCTTCGTCTCCGGGAGCCGGAGAGAGCGGCAGCTTCGCAAAGGTGATGAAACAAGCTGTACAACACTGCGATTGTGTGCGCAGCTTGCCAACTGAGAGAAAACAGTACCTGACCACTCTCCTGCCTTTTCTATACACATGAACATTCGATTGCAAGCTGTTTTGGACAACTTTCTTTCTCTTCTTGCAAAACACTCGGCAGACCTCCGTGCAGCCTCTAGAACACGATGGATGATGTTTTCTGTGCTGGCACAGTTTCTCCTTGCCAGACAGAGTGGAAAAGCTTTTTGCTAAGATGTAGACGAGAAGAGAGGCTAAAGACGAAGGTACGGTGCTCTGCAGAGCTAAGCACCGCTCCCGGGCGTCTTTCGGCAGAAGGCGCACACCGCAGAGCACTGTGAGCGGCAGAATCGTCTTTGCGCGAAGAAGCAGCTTCTTCGTCTCCGGGAGCCGGAGAGAGCGGCAACTTCGCAAAGGTGATGAAACAAGCTGTACAACACTGCGATTGTGTGCGCAGCTTGCCAACTGAGAGAAAACAGTACCTGACCACTCTCCTGCCTTTTCTATTCACATGAACATTCGATTGCAAGCTGTTTTGGACAACTTTCTTTCTCTTCTTGCAAAACACTCGGCAGACCTCCGTGCAGCCTCTAGAACACGATGGGAGATGTTTTCTGTGCCGGCACAGTTTCTCCTTGCCAGACAGAGTGGAAAAGCTTTTTGCTAAGATGTAGACGAGAAGAGAGGCTAAAGACGAAGGTACGGTGCTCTGCAGAGCTAAGCACCGCTCCCGGACCTCTTTCGGCAGAAGGCGCTCAGCGCAGAGCATTGTGAGCGGCAGAATCGTCTTTGCGCGAAGAAGCAGCTTCTTCGTCTCCGGGAGCCGGAGAGAGCGGCAGCTTCGCAAAGGTGATGAAACAAGCTGTACAACACTGCGATTGTGTGCGCAGCTTGCCAACTGAGAGAAAACAGTACCTGACCACTCTCCTGCCTTTTCTATTCACATGAACATTCGATTGCAAGCTGTTTTGGACAACTTTCTTTCTCTTCTTGCAAAACACTCGGCAGACCTCCGTGCAGCCTCTAGAACACGATGGAAGATGTTTTCTGTGCTCGCACAGTTTCTCCTTGCCAGACAGAGTGGAAAAGCTTTTTGCTAAGATGTAGACGAGAAGAGAGGCTAAAGACGAAGGTACGGTGCTCTGCAGAGCTAAGCACCGCTCCCGGACCTCTTTCGGCAAAAGGCGCACAGCGCAGAGCACTGTGAGCGGCAGAATCGTCTTTGCGCGAAGAAGCAGCTTCTTCGTCTCCGGGAGCCGGAGAGAGCGGCAGCTTCGCAAAGGTGATGAAACAAGCTGTACAACACTGCGATTGTGTGCGCAGCTTGCCAACTGAGAGAAAACAGTACCTGACCACTCTCCTGCCTTTTCTATACACATGAACATTCGATTGCAAGCTGTTTTGGACAACTTTCTTTCTCTTCTTGCAAAACACTCGGCAGACCTCCGTGCAGCCTCTAGAACACGATGGATGATGTTTTCTGTGCTGGCACAGTTTCTCCTTGCCAGACAGAGTGGAAAAGCTTTTTGCTAAGATGTAGACGAGAAGAGAGGCTAAAGACGAAGGTACGGTGCTCTGCAGAGCTAAGCACCGCTCCCGGGCGTCTTTCGGCAGAAGGCGCACACCGCAGAGCACTGTGAGCGGCAGAATCGTCTTTGCGCGAAGAAGCAGCTTCTTCGTCTCCGGGAGCCGGAGAGAGCGGCAACTTGGCAAAGGTGATGAAACAAGCTGTACAACACTGCGATTGTGTGCGCAGCTTGCCAAGTGAGAGAAAACAGTACCTGACCACTCTCCTGCCTTTTGTAATCACATGAACATTCGATTGCAAGCTGTTTTGGACAACTTTCTTTCTCTTCTCGCAAAACACTCGGCAGACCTGCGTGCAGCCTCTTGAACACGATGGGAGATGTTTTTTGTGCTCGCACAGTTTCTCCTTGCCAGACAGAGTGGAAAAGCTTTTTGCTAAGATGTAGACGAGAAGAGAGGCTAAAGACGAAGGTACGGTGCTCTGCAGAGTTAAGCACCGCTCCCGGGCGTCTTTCGGCAGAAGGCGCACACCGCAGAGCACTGTGAGCGGCAGAATCGTCTTTGCGCGAAGAAGCAGCTTCTTCGTCTCCGGGAGCCGGAGAGAGCGGCAACTTCGCAAAGGTGATGAAACAAGCTGTACAACACTGCGATTGTGTGCGCAGCTTGCCAAGTGAGAGAAAACAGTACCTGACCACTCTCCTGCCTTTTCTATTCACATGAACATTCGATTGCAAGCTGTTTTGGACAACTTTCTTTCTCTTCTTGCAAAACACTCGGCAGACCTCCGTGCAGCCTCTAGAACACGATGGGAGATGTTTTCTGTGCTGGCACAGTTTCTCCTTGCCAGACAGAGTGGAAAAGCTTTTTGCTAAGATGTAGACGAGAAGAGAGGCTAAAGACGAAGGTACGGTGCTCTGCAGAGCTAAGCACCGCTCCCGGACCTCTTTCGGCAGAAGCCGCACACCGCAGAGCACTGTGAACGGCAGAATCGTCTTTGCGCGAAGAAGCAGCTTCTTCGTCTCCGGGAGCCGGAGAGAGCGGCAACTTGGCAAAGGTGATGAAACAAGCTGTACAACACTGCGATTGTGTGCGCAGCTTGCCAAGTGAGAGAAAACAGTACCTGACCACTCTCCTGCCTTTTCAATTCACATGAAGATTCGATTGGAAGCTATTTTGGACAACTTTCTTTCTCTTCTTGCAAAACACTCGGCAGACCTCCGTGCAGCCTCTAGAACACGATGGGAGATGTTTTCTGTGCTGGCACAGTTTCTCCTTGCCAGACAGAGTGGAAAAGCTTGTTGCTAAGATGTAGACGCGAAGAGTGACTAAAGAAGCAGGTATGGTGCTCTGCAGAGCTAAGCACCGCTCCCGGACCTCTTTCGGCAGAAGACACACACTGCAGAGCACAGTGAGCGGCAGAATCGTCTTTGCGCGAAGAAGCAGCTTCTTCGTCTCCGGGAGCCGGAGAGAGCGGCAACTTCGCAAAGGTGATGAAACAAGCTGTACAAGACTGCGATTGTGTGCGCAGCTTGCCAAGTGAGAGAAAACAGTACCTGACCACTCTCCTGCCTTTTCTATTCACATGAACATTCGATTGCAAGCTGTTTTGGACAACTTTCTTTCTCTTCTTGCAAAACACTCGGCAGACCTCCGTGCAGGCTCTAGAACACGATGGAAGATGTTTTCTGTGCTCGCACAGTTTCTCCTTGCCAGACAGAGTGGAAAAGCTTTTTGGTAAGATGTAGACGAGAAGAGAGGCTAAAGACGAAGGTACGGTGCTCTGCAGAGCTAAGCACCGCTCCCGGACCTCTTTCGGCAGAAGGCGCACACCGCAGAGCACTGTGAGCGGCAGAATCGTCTTTGCGCGAAGAAGCAGCTTCTTCGTCTCCGGGAGCCGGAGAGAGCGGCAACTTGGCAAAGGTGATGAAACAAGCTGTACAACACTGCGATTGTGTGCGCAGCTTGCCAACTGAGAGAAAACAGTACCTGACCACTCTCCTGCCTTTTCTATTCACATGAACATTCGATTGCAAGCTGTTTTGGACAACTTTCTTTCTCTTCTTGCAAAACACTCGGCAGACCTGCGTGCAGCCTCTAGAACACGATGGGAGATGTTCTCTGTGCTGCCACAGTTTCTCCTTGCCAGACAGAGTGGAAAAGCTTTTTGCTAAGATGTAGACGAGAAGAGAGGCTAAAGACGAAGGTACGGTGCTCTGCAGAGCTAAGCACCGCTCCCGGACCTCTTTCGGCAGAAGGCGCACACCGCAGAGCACTGTGAGCGGCAGAATCGTCTTTGCGCGAAGAAGCAGCTTCTTCGTCTCCGGGAGCCGGAGAGAGCGGCAACTTCGCAAAGGTGATGAAACAAGCTGTACAACACTGCGATTGTGTGCGCAGCTTGCCAAGTGAGAGAAAACAGTACCTGACCACTCTCCTGCCTTTTCTATACACATGAACATTCGATTGCAAGCTGTTTTGGACAACTTTCTTTCTCTTCTCGCAAAACACTCGGCAGACCTGCGTGCAGCCTCTAGAACACGATGGGAGATGTTTTTTGTGCTCGCACAGTTTCTCCTTGCCAGACAGAGTGGAAAAGCTTTTTGCTAAGATGTAGACGAGAAGAGAGGCTAAAGACGAAGGTACGGTGCTCTGCAGAGTTAAGCACCGCTCCCGGGCGTCTTTCGGCAGAAGGCGCACACCGCAGAGCACTGTGAGCGGCAGAATCGTCTTTGCGCGAAGAAGCAGCTTCTTCGTCTCCGGGAGCCGGAGAGAGCGGCAACTTCGCAAAGGTGATGAAACAAGCTGTACAACACTGCGATTGTGTGCGCAGCTTGCCAACTGAGAGAAAACAGTACCTGACCACTCTCCTGCCTTTTCTATTCACATGAACATTCGATTGGAAGCTGTTTTGGACAACTTTCTTTCTCTTCTTGCAAAACACTCGGCAGACCTCCGTGCAGCCTCTAGAACACGATGGGAGATGTTTTCTGTGCTGGCACAGTTTCTCCTTGCCAGACAGAGTGGAAAAGCTTTTTGCTAAGATGTAGACGAGAAGAGAGGCTAAAGACGAAGGTACGGTGCTCTGCAGAGCTAAGCACCGCTCCCGGACCTCTTTCGGCAGAAGGCGCACACCGCAGAGCACTGTGAGCGGCAGAATCGTCTTTGCGCGAAGAAGCAGCTTCTTCGTCTCCGGGAGCCGGGGAGAGCGGCAGCTTCGCAAAGGTGATGAAACAAGCTGTACAACACTGCGATTGTGTGCGCTGCTTGCCAAGTGAGAGAAAACAGTACCTGACCACTCTCCTGCCTTTTCTATACACATGAACATTCGATTGCAAGCTGTTTTGGACAACTTTCTTTCTCTTCTTGCAAAACACTCGGCAGACCTCCGTGCAGCCTCTAGAACACGATGGGAGATGTTTTCTGTGCTGGCACAGTTTCTCCTTGCCAGACAGAGTGGAAAAGCTTTTTGCTAAGATGTAGACGAGAAGAGAGGCTAAAGACGAAGGTACGGTGCTCTGCAGAGCTAAGCACCGCTCCCGGACCTCTTTCGGCAGAAGGCGCACACCGCAGAGCACTGTGAGCGGCAGAATCGTCTTTGCGCGAAGAAGCAGCTTCTTCGTCTCCGGGAGCCGGAGAGAGCGGCAACTTGGCAAAGGTGATGAAACAAGCTGTACAACACTGCGATTGTGTGCGCAGCTTGCCAAGTGAGAGAAAACAGTACCTGACCACTCTCCTGCCTTTTCAATTCACATGAAGATTCGATTGGAAGCTATTTTGGACAACTTTCTTTCTCTTCTTGCAAAACACTCGGCAGACCTCCGTGCAGCCTCTAGAACACGATGGGAGATGTTTTTTGTGCTGGCACAGTTTCTCCTTGCCAGACAGAGTGGAAAAGCTTTTTGGTAAGATGTAGACGCGAAGAGAGACTAAAGAAGCAGGTATGGTGCTGTGCAGAGCTAAGCACCGCTCCCGGACCTCTTTCGGCAGAAGACACACACTGCAGAGCACAGTGAGCGGCAGAATCGTCTTTGCGCGAAGAAGAAGCTTCTTCGTCTCCGGGAGCCGGAGAGAGCGGCAACTTCGCAAAGGTGATGAAACAAGCTGTACAAGACTGCGATTGTGTGCGCAGCTTGCCAAGTGAGAGAAAACAGTACCTGACCACTCTCCTGCCTTTTCTATTCACATGAACATTCGATTGCAAGCTGTTTTGGACAACTTTCTTTCTCTTCTCGCAAAACACTCGGCAGACCTCCGTGCAGCCTCTAGAACACGATGGGAGATGTTTTTTGTGCTCGCACAGTTTCTCCTTGCCAGACAGAGTGGAAAAGCTTTTTGGTAAGATGTAGACGAGAAGAGAGGCTAAAGACGAAGGTACGGTGCTCTGCAGAGTTAAGCACCGCTCCCGGGCGTCTTTCGGCAGAAGGCGCACACCGCAGAGCACTGTGAGCGGCAGAATCGTCTTTGCGCGAAGAAGCAGCTTCTTCGTCTCCGGGAGCCGGAGAGAGCGGCAACTTCGCAAAGGTGATGAAACAAGCTGTACAACACTGCGATTGTGTGCGCAGCTTGCCAACTGAGAGAAAACAGTACCTGACCACTCTCCTGCCTTTTCTATTCACATGAACATTCGATTGCAAGCTGTTTTGGACAACTTTCTTTCTCTTCTTGCAAAACACTCGGCAGACCTCCGTGCAGCCTCTAGAACACGATGGGAGATGTTTTCTGTGCTGGCACAGTTTCTCCTTGCCAGACAGAGTGGAAAAGCTTTTTGCTAAGATGTAGACGAGAAGAGAGGCTAAAGACGAAGGTAAGGTGCTCTGCAGAGCTAAGCACCGCTCCCGGGCCTCTTTCGGCAGAAGGCGCTCAGCGCAGAGCACTGTGAGCGGCAGAATCGTCTTTGCGCGAAGAAGCAGCTTCTTCGTCTCCGGGAGCCGGAGAGAGCGGCAACTTCGCAAAGGTGATGAAACAAGCTGTACAACACTGCGATTGTGTGCGCAGCTTGCCAAGTGAGAGAAAACAGTACCTGACCACTCTCCTGCCTTTTCTATTCACATGAACATTCGATTGCAAGCTGTTTTGGACAACTTTCTTTCTCTTCTTGCAAAACACTCGGCAGACCTCCGTGCAGCCTCTAGAACACGATGGAAGATGTTTTCTGTGCTCGCACAGTTTCTCCTTGCCAGACAGAGTGGAAAAGCTTTTTGCTAAGATGTAGACGAGAAGAGAGGCTAAAGACGAAGGTACGGTGCTCTGCAGAGCTAAGCACCGCTCCCGGGCGTCTTTCGGCAGAAGGCGCACACCGCAGAGCACTGTGAGCGGCAGAATCGTCTTTGCGCGAAGAAGCAGCTTCTTCGTCTCCGGGAGCCGGAGAGAGCGGCAACTTGGCAAAGGTGATGAAACAAGCTGTACAACACTGCGATTGTGTGCGCAGCTTGCCAAGTGAGAGAAAACAGTACCTGACCACTCTCCTGCCTTTTCAATTCACATGAAGATTCGATTGCAAGCTGTTTTGGACAACTTTCTTTCTCTTCTTGCAAAACACTCGGCAGACCTCCGTGCAGCCTCTAGAACACGATGGGAGATGTTTTCTGTGCCGGCACAGTTTCTCCTTGCCAGACAGAGTGGAAAAGCTTTTTGCTAAGATGTAGACGAGAAGAGAGGCTAAAGACCAAGGTACGGTGCTCTGCAGAGCTAAGCAGCGCTCCCGGACCTCTTTCGGCAGAAGACACACACTGCAGAGCACTGTGAGCGGCAGAATCGTCTTTGCGCGAAAACGCAGCTTCTTCGTCTCCGGGAGCCGGAGAGAGCGGCAACTTGGCAAAGGTGATGAAACAAGCTGTACAACACTGCGATTGTGTGCGCAGCTTGCCAAGTGAGAGAAAACAGTACCTGACCACTCTCCTGCCTTTTCTATTCACATGAACATTCGATTGCAAGCTGTTTTGGACAACTTTCTTTCTCTTCTTGCAAAAAACTCGGCAGACCTCTGTGCAGCCTCTAGAACACGATGGTGCATATTTTTTGTGCTGGCACAGTTTCTCCTTACCAGACAGAGTGGAAAAGGTTTTTGCTAAGATGTAGACGAGAAGAGAGGCTAAAGACGAAGGTAAGGTGCTCTGCAGAGCTAAGCACCGCTCCCGGACCTCTTTCGGCAGAAGGCGCACACCGCAGAGCACTGTGAACGGCAGAATCGTCTTTGCGCGAAGAAGCAGCTTCTTCGTCTCCGGGAGCCGGAGAGAGCGGCAGCTTCGCAAAGGTGATGAAACAAGCTGTACAACACTGCGATTGTGTGCGCAGCTTGCCAAGTGAGAGAAAACAGTACCTGACCACTCTCCTGCCTTTTCAATTCACATGAAGATTCGATTGCACGCTGTTTTGGACAACTTTCTTTCTCTTCTTGCAAAACACTCGGCAGACCTCCGTGCAGCCTCTAGAACACGATGGGAGATGTTTTCTGTGCCGGCACAGTTTCTCCTTGCCAGACAGAGTGGAAAAGCTTTTTGCTAAGATGTAGACGAGAAGAGAGGCTAAAGAAGCAGGTATGGTGCTCTGCAGAGCAAAGCACAGCTCCCTGGCCTCTTTCGGCAGGAGACACACACTACAGAGCACTGTGAGCGGCAGAATCGTCTTTGCGCGAAAACGCAGCTTCTTCGTCTCCGGGAGCCGGAGAGAGCGGCAACTTCGCAAAGGTGATGAAACAAGCTGTACAACACTGCGATTGTGTGCGCAGCTTGCCAAGTGAGAGAAAACAGTACCTGACCACTCTCCTGCCTTTTCTATTCACATGAACATTCGATTGCAAGCTGTTTTGGACAACTTTCTTTCTCTTCTTACAAAACACTCGGCAGACCTCCCTGCAGCCTCTAGAACACGATGGGAGATGTTTTCTGTGCCGGCACAGTTTCTCTTTGCCAGACAGAGTGGAAAAGCTTTTTGCTAAGATGTAGACGAGAAGAGAGGCTAAAGACGAAGGTACGGTGCTCTGCAGAGCTAAGCACCGCTCCCGGACCTCTTTCGGCAGAAGACACACACTGCAGAGCACAGTGAGCGGCAGAATCGTCTTTGCGCGAAAACGCAGCTTCTTCGTCTCCGGGAGCCGGAGAGAGCGGCAGCTTCGCAAAGGTGATGAAACAAGCTGTACAACACTGCGATTGTGTGCGCAGCTTGCCAACTGAGAGAAAAGAGTACCTGACCACTCTCCTGCCTTTTCTATACACATGAACATTCGATTGCAAGCTGTTTTGGACAACTTTCTTTCTCTTCTTGCAAAACACTCGGCAGACCTCCGTGCAGCCTCTAGAACACGATGGAAGATGTTTTCTG
Source organism: Melozone crissalis (assembly GCF_028551555.1). Classification (NCBI taxonomy): domain Eukaryota; kingdom Metazoa; phylum Chordata; class Aves; order Passeriformes; family Passerellidae; genus Melozone; species Melozone crissalis. Next base: position 82,635 of record NW_026535906.1, read on the forward strand.
TGCTGGCACAGTTTCTCCTTGCCAGACAGAGTGGAAAAGCTTTTTGCTAAGATGTAGACGAGAAGAGAGGCTAAAGACGAAGGTACGGTGCTCTGCAGAGCTAAGCACCGCTCCCGGACCTCTTTCGGCAGAAGGCGCACACCGCAGAGCACTGTGAGCGGCAGAATCGTCTTTGCGCGAAGAAGCAGCTTCTTCGTCTCCGGGAGCCGGAGAGAGCGGCAACTTGGCAAAGGTGATGAAACAAGCTGTACAACACTGCGATTGTGTGCGCAGCTTGCCAAGTGAGAGAAAACAGTACCTGACCACTCTCCTGCCTTTTCTATTCACATGAACATTCGATTGCAAGCTGTTTTGGACAACTTTCTTTCTCTTCTTGCAAAACACTCGGCAGACCTCCGTGCAGCCTCTAGAACACGATGGGAGATGTTCTCTGTGCTGCCACAGTTTCTCCTTGCCAGACAGAGTGGAAAAGCTTTTTGCTAAGATGTAGACGAGAAGAGAGGCTAAAGACCAAGGTACGGTGCTCTGCAGAGCTAAGCACCGCTCCCGGACCTCTTTCGGCAGAAGACACACCCTGCAGAGCACTGTGAGCGGCAGAATCGTCTTTGCGCGAAGAAGCAGCTTCTTCGTCTCCGGGAGCCGGAGAGAGCGGCAACTTCGCAAAGGTGATGAAACAAGCTGTACAACACTGCGATTGTGTGCGCAGCTTGCCAAGTGAGAGAAAACAGTACCTGACCACTCTCCTGCCTTTTCTATTCACATGAACATTCGATTGCAAGCTGTTTTGGACAACTTTCTTTCTCTTCTTGCAAAAAACTCGGCAGACCTCTGTGCAGCCTCTAGAACACGATGGTGCATGTTTTTTGTGCTGGCACAGTTTCTCCTTGCCAGACAGAGTGGAAAAGGTTTTTGCTAAGATGTAGACGAGAAGAGAGGCTAAAGACGAAGGTACGGTGCTCTGCAGAGCTAAGCACCGCTCCCGGGCGTCTTTCGGCAGAAGGCGCACACCGCAGAGCACTGTGAGCGGCAGAATCGTCTTTGCGCGAAGAAGCAGCTTCTTCGTCTCCGGGAGCCGGAGAGAGCGGCAACTTGGCAAAGGTGATGAAACAAGCTGTACAACACTGCGATTGTGTGCGCAGCTTGCCAAGTGAGAGAAAACAGTACCTGACCACTCTCCTGCCTTTTCAATTCAGATGAAGATTCGATTGCAAGCTGTTTTGGACAACTTTCTTTCTCTTCTTGCAAAACACTCGGCAGACCTCCGTGCAGCCTCTAGAACACGATGGGAGATGTTTTCTGTGCCGGCACAGTTTCTCCTTGCCAGACAGAGTGGAAAAGCTTTTTGCTAAGATGTAGACGAGAAGAGAGGCTAAAGAAGCAGGTATGGTGCTCTGCAGAGCAAAGCACAGCTCCCTGGCCTCTTTCGGCAGGAGACACACACTACAGAGCACTGTGAGCGGGAGAATCGTCTTTGCGCGAAAACGCAGCTTCTTCGTCTCCGGGAGCCGGAGAGAGCGGCAACTTGGCAAAGGTGATGAAACAAGCTGTACAACACTGCGATTGTGTGCGCAGCTTGCCAAGTGAGAGAAAACAGTACCTGACCACTCTCCTGCCTTTTCTATTCACATGAACATTCGATTGCAAGCTGTTTTGGACAACTTTCTTTCTCTTCTTGCAAAACACTCGGCAGACCTCCGTGCAGCCTCTAGAACACGATGGGAGATGTTTTCTGTGCTGGCACAGTTTCTCCTTGCCAGACAGAGTGGAAAAGCTTTTTGCTAAGATGTAGACGAGAAGAGAGGCTAAAGACGAAGGTACGGTGCTCTGCAGAGCTAAGCAGCGCTCCCGGACCTCTTTCGGCAGAAGGCGCTCAGCGCAGAGCACTGTGAGCGGCAGAATCGTCTTTGCGCGAAGAAGCAGCTTCTTCGTCTCCGGGAGCCGGAGAGAGCGGCAACTTCGCAAAGGTGATGAAACAAGCTGTACAACACTGCGATTGTGTGCGCAGCTTGCCAACTGAGAGAAAAGAGTACCTGACCACTCTCCTGCCTTTCCTATACACATGAACATTCGATTGCAAGCTGTTTTGGACAACTTTCTTTCTCTTCTTGCAAAACACTCGGCAGACCTCCGTGCAGCCTCTAGAACACGATGGGAGATGTTTTCTGTGCTGGCACAGTTTCTCCTTGCCAGACAGAGTGGAAAAGCTTTTTGCTAAGATGTAGACGAGAAGAGAGGCTAAAGACCAAGGTACGGTGCTCTGCAGAGCTAAGCACCGCTCCCGGACCTCTTTCGGCAGAAGGCGCACACCGCAGAGCACTGTGAGCGGCAGAATGGTCTTTGCGCGAAGAAGCAGCTTCTTCGTCTCCGGGAGCCGGAGAGAGCGGCAACTTGGCAAAGGTGATGAAACAAGCTGTACAACACTGCGATTGTGTGCGCAGCTTGCCAAGTGAGAGAAAACAGTACCTGACCACTCTCCTGCCTTTTCTATTCACATGAACATTCGATTGCAAGCTGTTTTGGACAACTTTCTTTCTCTTCTTGCAAAACACTCGGCAGACCTCCGTGCAGCCTCTAGAACACGATGGGAGATGTTCTCTGTGCTGCCACAGTTTCTCCTTGCCAGACAGAGTGGAAAAGCTTTTTGCTAAGATGTAGACGAGAAGAGAGGCTAAAGACCAAGGTACGGTGCTCTGCAGAGCTAAGCACCGCTCCCGGACCTCTTTCGGTAGAAGACACACCCTGCAGAGCACTGTGAGCGGCAGAATCGTCTTTGCGCGAAGAAGCAGCTTCTTCGTCTCCGGGAGCCGGAGAGAGCGGCAACTTCGCAAAGGTGATGAAACAAGCTGTACAACACTGCGATTGTGTGCGCAGCTTGCCAAGTGAGAGAAAACAGTACCTGACCACTCTCCTGCCTTTTCTATTCACATGAACATTCGATTGCAAGCTGTTTTGGACAACTTTCTTTCTCTTCTTGCAAAACACTCGGCAGACCTCCGTGCAGCCTCTAGAACACGATGGGAGATGTTTTCTGTGCTGGCACAGTTTCTCCTTGCCAGACAGAGTGGAAAAGCTTTTTGCTAAGATGTAGACGAGAAGAGAGGCTAAAGACGAAGGTACGGTGCTCTGCAGAGCTAAGCACCGCTCCCGGACCTCTTTCGGCAGAAGACACACACTGCAGAGCACTGTGAGCGGCAGAATCGTCTTTGCGCGAAGAAGCAGCTTCTTCGTCTCCGGGAGCCGGAGAGAGCGGCAACTTGGCAAAGGTGATGAAACAAGCTGTACAACACTGCGATTGTGTGCGCAGCTTGCCAAGTGAGAGAAAACAGTACCTGACCACTCTCCTGCCTTTTCTATTCACATGAACATTCGATTGCAAGCTGTTTTGGACAACTTTCTTTCTCTTCTTGCAAAACACTCGGCAGACCTCCGTGCAGCCTCTAGAACACGATGGGAGATGTTTTCTGTGCTGGCACAGTTTCTCCTTGCCAGACAGAGTGGAAAAGCTTTTTGCTAAGATGTAGACGAGAAGAGAGGCTAAAGACGAAGGTACGGTGCTCTGCAGAGCTAAGCACCGCTCCCGGACCTCTTTCGGCAGAAGGCGCACACCGCAGAGCACTGTGAGCGGCAGAATCGTCTTTGCGCGAAGAAGCAGCTTCTTCGTCTCCGGGAGCCGGAGAGAGCGGCAACTTGGCAAAGGTGATGAAACAAGCTGTACAACACTGCGATTGTGTGCGCAGCTTGCCAAGTGAGAGAAAACAGTACCTGACCACTCTCCTGCCTTTTGTAATCACATGAACATTCGATTGCAAGCTGTTTTGGACAACTTTCTTTCTCTTCTTGCAAAACACTCGGCAGACCTCCGTGCAGCCTCTAGAACACGATGGGAGATGTTTTCTGTGCTGGCACAGTTTCTCCTTGCCAGACAGAGTGGAAAAGCTTTTTGCTAAGATGTAGACGAGAAGAGAGGCTAAAGACGAAGGTAAGGTGCTCTGCAGAGCTAAGCACCGCTCCCGGACCTCTTTCGGCAGAAGGCGCTCAGCGCAGAGCACTGTGAGCGGCAGAATCGTCTTTGCGCGAAGAAGCAGCTTCTTCGTCTCCGGGAGCCGGAGAGAGCGGCAGCTTCGCAAAGGTGATGAAACAAGCTGTACAACACTGCGATTGTGTGCGCAGCTTGCCAACTGAGAGAAAACAGTACCTGACCACTCTCCTGCCTTTTCTATACACATGAACATTCGATTGCAAGCTGTTTTGGACAACTTTCTTTCTCTTCTTGCAAAACACTCGGCAGACCTCCGTGCAGCCTCTAGAACACGATGGAAGATGTTTTTTGTGCTCGCACAGTTTCTCCTTGCCAGACAGAGTGGAAAAGCTTTTTGGTAAGATGTAGACGAGAAGAGAGGCTAAAGACGAAGGTACGGTGCTCTGCAGAGTTAAGCACCGCTCCCGGGCGTCTTTCGGCAGAAGGCGCACACCGCAGAGCACTGTGAACGGCAGAATCGTCTTTGCGCGAAGAAGCAGCTTCTTCGTCTCCGGGAGCCGGAGAGAGCGGCAACTTCGCAAAGGTGATGAAACAAGCTGTACAACACTGCGATTGTGTGCGCAGCTTGCCAAGTGAGAGAAAACAGTACCTGACCACTCTCCTGCCTTTTCTATTCACATGAACATTCGATTGCAAGCTGTTTTGGACAACTTTCTTTCTCTTCTTGCAAAACACTCGGCAGACCTCCGTGCAGCCTCTAGAACACGATGGGAGATGTTTTCTGTGCTGGCACAGTTTCTCCTTGCCAGACAGAGTGGAAAAGCTTTTTGCTAAGATGTAGACGAGAAGAGAGGCTAAAGACGAAGGTAAGGTGCTCTGCAGAGCTAAGCACCGCTCCAGGACCTCTTTCGGCAGAAGGCGCTCAGCGCAGAGCACTGTGAGCGGCAGAATCGTCTTTGCGCGAAGAAGCAGCTTCTTCGTCTCCGGGAGCCGGAGAGAGCGGCAGCTTCGCAAAGGTGATGAAACAAGCTGTACAACACTGCGATTGTGTGCGCTGCTTGCCAAGTGAGAGAAAACAGTACCTGACCACTCTCCTGCCTTTTCTATTCACATGAACATTCGATTGCAAGCTGTTTTGGACAACTTTCTTTCTCTTCTTGCAAAACACTCGGCAGACCTCCGTGCAGCCTCTAGACACGATGGGAGATGTTTTCTGTGCTGGCACAGTTTCTCCTTGCCAGACAGAGTGGAAAAGCTTTTTGCTAAGATGTAGACGAGAAGAGAGGCTAAAGACGAAGGTACGGTGCTCTGCAGAGCTAAGCACCGCTCCCGGACCTCTTTCGGCAGAAGGCGCACACCGCAGAGCACTGTGAGCGGCAGAATCGTCTTTGCGCGAAGAAGCAGCTTCTTCGTCTCCGGGAGCCGGAGAGAGCGGCAACTTGGCAAAGGTGATGAAACAAGCTGTACAACACTGCGATTGTGTGCGCAGCTTGCCAAGTGAGAGAAAACAGTACCTGACCACTCTCCTGCCTTTTCTATTCACATGAACATTCGATTGCAAGCTATTTTGGACAACTTTCTTTCTCTTCTTGCAAAACACTCGGCAGACCTCCGTGCAGCCTCTAGAACACGATGGGAGATGTTTTCTGTGCCGGCACAGTTTCTCCTTGCCAGACAGAGTGGAAAAGCTTTTTGCTAAGATGTAGACGAGAAGAGAGGCTAAAGAAGCAGGTATGGTGCTCTGCAGAGCAAAGCACAGCTCCCTGGCCTCTTTCGGCAGGAGACACACACTACAGAGCACTGTGAGCGGCAGAATAGTCTTTGCGCGAAAACGCAGCTCCTTCGTCTCCGGGAGCCGGAGAGAGCGGCAACTTCGCAAAGGTGATGAAACAAGCTGTACAACACTGCGATTGTGTGCGCAGCTTGCCAACTGAGAGAAAACAGTACCTGACCACTCTCCTGCCTTTTCTATTCACATGAACATTCGATTGCAAGCTATTTTGGACAACTTTCTTTCTCTTCTTGCAAAACACTCGGCAGACCTCCGTGCAGCCTCTAGAACACGATGGGAGATGTTCTCTGTGCTGCCACAGTTTCTCCTTGCCAGACAGAGTGGAAAAGCTTTTTGCTAAGATGTAGACGAGAAGAGAGGCTAAAGACCAAGGTACGGTGCTCTGCAGAGCTAAGCACCGCTCCCGGACCTCTTTCGGCAGAAGACACACCCTGCAGAGCACTGTGAGCGGCAGAATCGTCTTTGCGCGAAGAAGCAGCTTCTTCGTCTCCGGGAGCCGGAGAGAGCGGCAACTTCGCAAAGGTGATGAAACAAGCTGTACAACACTGCGATTGTGTGCGCAGCTTGCCAAGTGAGAGAAAACAGTACCTGACCACTCTCCTGCCTTTTCTATTCACATGAACATTCGATTGCAAGCTGTTTTGGACAACTTTCTTTCTCTTCTTGCAAAAAACTCGGCAGACCTCCGTGCAGCCTCTAGACACGATGGGAGATGTTTTCTGTGCTGGCACAGTTTCTCCTTGCCAGACAGAGTGGAAAAGCTTTTTGCTAAGATGTAGACGAGAAGAGAGGCTAAAGACGAAGGTACGGTGCTCTGCAGAGCTAAGCACCGCTCCCGGACCTCTTTCGGCAGAAGGCGCACACCGCAGAGCACTGTGAGCGGCAGAATCGTCTTTGCGCGAAGAAGCAGCTTCTTCGTCTCCGGGAGCCGGAGAGAGCGGCAACTTGGCAAAGGTGATGAAACAAGCTGTACAACACTGCGATTGTGTGCGCAGCTTGCCAAGTGAGAGAAAACAGTACCTGACCACTCTCCTGCCTTTTCTATTCACATGAACATTCGATTGCAAGCTGTTTTGGACAACTTTCTTTCTCTTCTTGCAAAACACTCGGCAGACCTACGTGCAGCCTCTAGAACACGATGGGAGATGTTTTCTGTGCTGGCACAGTTTCTCCTTGCCAGACAGAGTGGAAAAGCTTTTTGCTAAGATGTAGACGAGAAGAGAGGCTAAAGACCAAGGTACGGTGCTCTGCAGAGCTAAGCACCGCTCCCGGACCTCTTTCGGCAGAAGACACACACTGCAGAGCACAGTGAGTGGCAGAATCGTCTTTGCGCGAAGAAGCAGCTTCTTCGTCTCCGGGAGCCGGAGAGAGCGGCAACTTCGCAAAGGTGATGAAACAAGCTGTACAACACTGCGATTGTGTGCGCAGCTTGCCAACTGAGAGAAAACAGTACCTGACCACTCTCCTGCCTTTTCTATTCACATGAACATTCGATTGCAAGCTGTTTTGGACAACTTTCTTTCTCTTCTTGCAAAAAACTCGGCAGACCTCTGTGCAGCCTCTAGAACACGATGGGAGATGTTTTTTGTGCTGGCACAGTTTCTCCTTGCCAGACAGAGTGGAAAAGCTTTTTGCTAAGATGTAGACGCCAAGAGAGACTAAAGAAGCAGGTATGGTGCTCTGCAGAGCTAAGCACCGCTCCCGGACCTCTTTCGGCAGAAGAGACACACTGCAGAGCACAGTGAGCGGCAGAATCGTCTTTGCGCGAAGAAGAAGCTTCTTCGTCTCCGGGAGCCGGAGAGAGCGGCAACTTCGCAAAGGTGATGAAACAAGCTGTACAACACTGCGATTGTGTGCGCAGCTTGCCAACTGAGAGAAAACAGTACCTGACCACTCTCCTGCCTTTTCTATTCACATGAACATTCGATTGCAAGCTGTTTTGGACAACTTTCTTTCTCTTCTTGCAAAACACTCGGCAGACCTCCGTGCAGCCTCTAGAACACGATGGGAGATGTTTTCTGTGCCGGCACAGTTTCTCCTTGCCAGACAGAGTGGAAAAGCTTTTTGCTAAGATGTAGACGAGAAGAGAGGCTAAAGACGAAGGTAAGGTGCTCTGCAGAGCTAAGCACCGCTCCCGGACCTCTTTCGGCAGAAGGCGCTCAGCGCAGAGCACTGTGAGCGGCAGAATCGTCTTTGCGCGAAGAAGCAGCTTCTTCGTCTCCGGGAGCCGGAGAGAGCGGCAGCTTCGCAAAGGTGATGAAACAAGCTGTACAACACTGCGATTGTGTGCGCAGCTTGCCAACTGAGAGAAAACAGTACCAGACTGCTGTCCTGCCTTTTCTATTCACATGAACATTCGATTGCAAGCTGTTTTGGACAACTTTCTTTCTCTTCTTGCAAAACACTCGGCCGACCTCCGTGCAGCCTCTAGAACATGATGGGAGATGTTTTCTGTGCTTGCAGAGTTTCTCCTTGCCAGACAGAGTGGAAAAGCTTTTTGCTAAGATGTAGACGAGAAGAGAGGCTAAAGACGAAGGTACGGTGCTCTGCAGAGCTAAGCACCGCTCCCGGGCGTCTTTCGGCAGAAGGCGCACACCGCAGAGCACTGTGAGCGGCAGAATCGTCTTTGCGCGAAGAAGCAGCTTCTTCGTCTCCGGGAGCCGGAGAGAGCGGCAACTTGGCAAAGGTGATGAAACAAGCTGTACAACACTGCGATTGTGTGCGCAGCTTGCCAAGTGAGAGAAAACAGTACCTGACCACTCTCCTGCCTTTTCTATTCACATGAAGATTCGATTGCAAGCTGTTTTGGACAACTTTCTTTCTCTTCTTGCAAAACACTCGGCAGACCTCCGTGCAGCCTCTAGAACACGATGGGAGATGTTTTCTGTGCCGGCACAGTTTCTCCTTGCCAGACAGAGTGGAAAAGCTTTTTGCTAAGATGTAGATGAGAAGAGAGGCTAAAGAAGCAGGTATGGTGCTCTGCAGAGCAAAGCACAGCTCCCTGGCCTCTTTCGGCAGGAGACACACACTACAGAGCACTGTGAGCGGCAGAATAGTCTTTGCGCGAAAACGCAGCTTCTTCGTCTCCGGGAGCCGGAGAGAGCGGCAACTTCGCAAAGGTGATGAAACAAGCTGTACAACACTGCGATTGTGTGCGCAGCTTGCCAACTGAGAGAAAACAGTACCTGACCACTCTCCTGCCTTTTCTATTCACATGAACATTCGATTGCAAGCTATTTTGGACAACTTTCTTTCTCTTCTTGCAAAACACTCGGCAGACCTCCGTGCAGCCTCTAGAACACGATGGGAGATGTTCTCTGTGCTGCCACAGTTTCTCCTTGCCAGACAGAGTGGAAAAGCTTTTTGCTAAGATGTAGACGAGAAGAGAGGCTAAAGACCAAGGTACGGTGCTCTGCAGAGCTAAGCACCGCTCCCGGACCTCTTTCGGCAGAAGACACACCCTGCAGAGCACTGTGAGCGGCAGAATCGTCTTTGCGCGAAGAAGCAGCTTCTTCGTCTCCGGGAGCCGGAGAGAGCGGCAACTTCGCAAAGGTGATGAAACAAGCTGTACAACACTGCGATTGTGTGCGCAGCTTGCCAACTGAGAGAAAACAGTACCTGACCACTCTCCTGCCTTTTCTATTCACATGAACATTCGATTGCAAGCTGTTTTGGACAACTTTCTTTCTCTTCTTGCAAAAAACTCGGCAGACCTCTGTGCAGCCTCTAGAACACGATGGTGCATGTTTTTTGTGCTGGCACAGTTTCTCCTTGCCAGACAGAGTGGAAAAGCTTTTTGCTAAAATGTAGACGAGAAGAGAGGCTAAAGACGAAGGTACGGTGCTCTGCAGAGCTAAGCACCGCTCCCGGGTGTCTTTCGGCAGAAGGCGCACACCGCAGAGCACTGTGAGCGGCAGAATCGTCTTTGCGCGAAGAAGCAGCTTCTTCGTCTCCGGGAGCCGGAGAGAGCGGCAACTTGGCAAAGGTGATGAAACAAGCTGTACAACACTGCGATTGTGTGCGCAGCTTGCCAAGTGAGAGAAAACAGTACCTGACCACTCTCCTGCCTTTTCTATTCACATGAAGATTCGATTGCAAGCTGTTTTGGACAACTTTCTTTCTCTTCTTGCAAAACACTCGGCAGACCTCCGTGCAGCCTCTAGAACACGATGGAAGATGTTTTCTGTGCTCGCACAGTTTCTCCTTGCCAGACAGAGTGGAAAAGCTTTTTGCTAAGATGTAGACGAGAAGAGAGGCTAAAGACGAAGGTACGGTGCTCTGCAGAGCTAAGCACCGCTCCCGGACCTCTTTCGGCAGAAGGCGCACACCGCAGAGCACTGTGAGCGGCAGAATCGTCTTTGCGCGAAGAAGCAGCTTCTTCGTCTCCGGGAGCCGGAGAGAGCGGCAACTTCGCAAAGGTGATGAAACAAGCTGTACAACACTGCGATTGTGTGCGCAGCTTGCCAACTGAGAGAAAACAGTACCTGACCACTCTCCTGCCTTTTCTATTCACATGAACATTCGATTGCAAGCTATTTTGGACAACTTTCTCTCTCTTCTTGCAAAACACTCGGCAGACCTCCGTGCAGCCTCTAGAACACGATGGGAGATGTTCTCTGTTCTGCCACAGTTTCTCCTTGCCAGACAGAGTGGAAAAGCTTTTTGCTAAGATGTAGACGAGAAGAGAGGCTAAAGACGAAGGTACGGTGCTCTGCAGAGCTAAGCACCGCTCCCGGGCGTCTTTCGGCAGAAGGCGCACACCGCAGAGCACTGTGAGCGGCAGAATCGTCTTTGCGCGAAGAAGCAGCTTCTTCGTCTCCGGGAGCCGGAGAGAGCGGCAACTTGGCAAAGGTGATGAAACAAGCTGTACAACACTGCGATTGTGTGCGCAGCTTGCCAAGTGAGAGAAAACAGTACCTGACCACTCTCCTGCCTTTTCTATTCACATGAACATTCGATTGCAAGCTGTTTTGGACAACTTTCTTTCTCTTCTTGCAAAACACTCGGCAGACCTCCGTGCAGCCTCTAGAACACGATGGGAGATGTTTTCTGTGCTGGCACAGTTTCTCCTTGCCAGACAGAGTGGAAAAGCTTTTTGCTAAGATGTAGACGAGAAGAGAGGCTAAAGACCAAGGTACGGTGCTCTGCAGAGCTAAGCACCGCTCCCGGACCTCTTTCGGCAGAAGACACGCACTGCAGAGCACTGTGAGCGGCAGAATCGTCTTTGCGCGAAAACGCAGCTTCTTCGTCTCCGGGAGCCGGAGAGAGCGGCAACTTGGCAAAGGTGATGAAACAAGCTGTACAACACTGCGATTGTGTGCGCAGCTTGCCAAGTGAGAGAAAACAGTACCTGACCACTCTCCTGCCTTTTCTATTCACATGAACATTCGATTGCAAGCTGTTTTGGACAACTTTCTTTCTCTTCTTGCAAAACACTCGGCAGACCTCCGTGCAGCCTCTAGAACACGATGGGAGATGTTTTCTGTGCTGGCACAGTTTCTCCTTGCCAGACAGAGTGGAAAAGCTTTTTGCTAAGATGTAGACGAGAAGAGAGGCTAAAGACGAAGGTACGGTGCTCTGCAGAGCTAAGCAGCGCTCCCGGACCTCTTTCGGCAGAAGACACACACTGCAGAGCACTGTGAGCGGCAGAATCGTCTTTGCGCGAAGAAGCAGCTTCTTCGTCTCCGGGAGCCGGAGAGAGCGGCAACTTCGCAAAGGTGATGAAACAAGCTGTACAACACTGCGATTGTGTGCGCAGCTTGCCAACTGAGAGAAAACAGTACCTGACCACTCTCCTGCCTTTTCTATTCACATGAACATTCGATTGCAAGCTGTTTTGGACAACTTTCTTTCTCTTCTTGCAAAACACTCGGCAGACCTCCGTGCAGCCTCTAGAACACGATGGGAGATGTTTTCTGTGCTGGCACAGTTTCTCCTTGCCAGACAGAGTGGAAAAGCTTTTTGCTAAGATGTAGACGAGAAGAGAGGCTAAAGACGAAGGTACGGTGCTCTGCAGAGCTAAGCACCGCTCCCGGGCGTCTTTCGGCAGAAGGCGCACACCGCAGAGCACTGTGAGCGGCAGAATCGTCTTTGCGCGAAGAAGCAGCTTCTTCGTCTCCGGGAGCCGGAGAGAGCGGCAACTTGGCAAAGGTGATGAAACAAGCTGTACAACACTGCGATTGTGTGCGCAGCTTGCCAACTAAGAGAAAACAGTACCTGACCACTCTCCTGCCTTTTCAATTCACATGAACATTCGATTGCAAGCTGTTTTGGACAACTTTCTTTCTCTTCTTGCAAAACACTCGGCAGACCTCCGTGCAGCCTCTAGAACACGATGGGAGATGTTTTCTGTGCTGCCACAGTTTCTCCTTGCCAGACAGAGTGGAAAAGCTTTTTGCTAAGATGTAGACGAGAAGAGAGGCTAAAGACCAAGGTACGGTGCTCTGCAGAGCTAAGCAACGCTCCCGGACCTCTTTCGGCAGAAGACACACCCTGCAGAGCACTGTGAGCGGCAGAATCGTCTTTGCGCGAAAACGCAGCTTCTTCGTCTCCGGGAGCCGGAGAGAGCGGCAACTTCGCAAAGGTGATGAAACAAGCTGTACAACACTGCGATTGTGTGCGCAGCTTGCCAAGTGAGAGAAAACAGTACCTGACCACTCTCCTGCCTTTTCTATTCACATGAACATTCGATTGCAAGCTGTTTTGGACAACTTTCTTTCTCTTCTTGCAAAAAACTCGGCAGACCTCTGTGCAGCCTCTAGAACACGATGGTGCATGTTTTTTGTGCTGGCACAGTTTCTCCTTGCCAGACAGAGTGGAAAAGCTTTTTGCTAAGATGTAGACGAGAAAAGAGGCTAAAGACGAAGGTAAGGTGCTCTGCAGAGCTAAGCACCGCTCCCGGACCTCTTTCGGCAGAAGGCGCACACCGCAGAGCACTGTGAGCGGCAGAATCGTCTTTGCGCGAAGAAGCAGCTTCTTCGTCTCCGGGAGCCGGAGAGAGCGGCAGCTTCGCAAAGGTGATGAAACAAGCTGTACAACACTGCGATTGTGTGCGCAGCTTGCCAAGTGAGAGAAAACAGTACCTGACCACTCTCCTGCCTTTTCAATTCACATGAAGATTCGATTGCAAGCTGTTTTGGACAACTTTCTTTCTCTTCTTGCAAAACACTCGGCAGACCTCCGTGCAGCCTCTAGAACACGATGGGAGATGTTTTCTGTGCCGGCACAGTTTCTCCTTGCCAGACAGAGTGGAAAAGCTTTTTGCAAAGATGTAGACGAGAAGAGAGGCTAAAGAAGCAGGTATGGTGCTCTGCAGAGCAAAGCACAGCTCCCTGGCCTCTTTCGGCAGGAGACACACACTACAGAGCACTGTGAGCGGCAGAATAGTCTTTGCGCGAAAACGCAGCTTCTTCGTCTCCGGGAGCCGGAGAGAGCGGCAACTTCGCAAAGGTGATGAAACAAGCTGTACAACACTGCGATTGTGTGCGCAGCTTGCCAACTGAGAGAAAACAGTACCTGACCACTCTCCTGCCTTTTCTATTCACATGAACATTCGATTGCAAGCTATTTTGGACAACTTTCTTTCTCTTCTTGCAAAACACTCGGCAGACCTCCGTGCAGCCTCTAGAACACGATGGGAGATGTTCTCTGTGCTGCCACAGTTTCTCCTTGCCAGACAGAGTGGAAAAGCTTTTTGCTAAGATGTAGACGAGAAGAGAGGCTAAAGACCAAGGTACGGTGCTCTGCAGAGCTAAGCACCGCTCCCGGACCTCTTTCGGCAGAAGACACACCCTGCAGAGCACTGTGAGCGGCAGAATCGTCTTTGCGCGAAGAAGCAGCTTCTTCGTCTCCGGGAGCCGGAGAGAGCGGCAACTTGGCAAAGGTGATGAAACAAGCTGTACAACACTGCGATTGTGTGCGCAGCTTGCCAAGTGAGAGAAAACAGTACCTGACCACTCTCCTGCCTTTTCTATTCACATGAACATTCGATTGCAAGCTGTTTTGGACAACTTTCTTTCTCTTCTTGCAAAAAACTCGGCAGACCTCTGTGCAGCCTCTAGAACACGATGGTGCATGTTTTTTGTGCTGGCACAGTTTCTCCTTGCCAGACAGAGTGGAAAAGGTTTTTGCTAAGATGTAGACGAGAAGAGAGGCTAAAGACGAAGGTACGGTGCTCTGCAGAGCTAAGCACCGCTCCCGGGCGTCTTTCGGCAGAAGGCGCACACCGCAGAGCACTGTGAGCGGCAGAATCGTCTTTGCGCGAAGAAGCAGCTTCTTCGTCTCCGGGAGCCGGAGAGAGCGGCAACTTGGCAAAGGTGATGAAACAAGCTGTACAACACTGCGATTGTGTGCGCAGCTTGCCAAGTGAGAGAAAACAGTACCTGAGCACTCTCCTGCCTTTTCTATTCACATGAAGATTCGATTGCAAGCTGTTTTGGACAACTTTCTTTCTCTTCTTGCAAAACACTCGGCAGACCTCCGTGCAGCCTCTAGAACACGATGGAAGATGTTTTCTGTGCTCGCACAGTTTCTCCTTGCCAGACAGAGTGGAAAAGCTTTTTGCTAAGATGTAGACGAGAAGAGAGGCTAAAGACGAAGGTACGGTGCTCTGCAGAGCTAAGCACCGCTCCCGGACCTCTTTCGGCAGAAGGCGCACACCGCAGAGCACTGTGAGCGGCAGAATCGTCTTTGCGCGAAGAAGCAGCTTCTTCGTCTCCGGGAGCCGGAGAGAGCGGCAACTTCGCAAAGGTGATGAAACAAGCTGTACAACACTGCGATTGTGTGCGCAGCTTGCCAAGTGAGAGAAAACAGTACCTGACCACTCTCCTGCCTTTTCTATTCACATGAACATTCGATTGCAAGCTATTTTGGACAACTTTCTCTCTCTTCTTGCAAAACACTCGGCAGACCTCCGTGCAGCCTCTAGAACACGATGGGAGATGTTCTCTGTTCTGCCACAGTTTCTCCTTGCCAGACAGAGTGGAAAAGCTTTTTGCTAAGATGTAGACGAGAAGAGAGGCTAAAGACGAAGGTACGGTGCTCTGCAGAGCTAAGCACCGCTCCCGGGCGTCTTTCGGCAGAAGGCGCACACCGCAGAGCACTGTGAGCGGCAGAATCGTCTTTGCGCGAAGAAGCAGCTTCTTCGTCTCCGGGAGCCGGAGAGAGCGGCAACTTGGCAAAGGTGATGAAACAAGCTGTACAACACTGCGATTGTGTGCGCCGCTTGCCAAGTGAGAGAAAACAGTACCTGACCACTC
Source organism: Melozone crissalis (assembly GCF_028551555.1). NCBI lineage: Eukaryota > Metazoa > Chordata > Aves > Passeriformes > Passerellidae > Melozone > Melozone crissalis. The sequence goes on from NW_026535906.1 coordinate 97,663, forward strand.
TCCTGCCTTTTCTATTCACATGAACATTCGATTGCAAGCTGTTTTGGACAACTTTCTTTCTCTTCTTGCAAAACACTCGGCAGACCTCCGTGCAGCCTCTAGAACACGATGGGAGATGTTTTCTGTGCTGGCACAGTTTCTCCTTGCCAGACAGAGTGGAAAAGCTTTTTGCTAAGATGTAGACGAGAAGAGAGGCTAAAGACCAAGGTACGGTGCTCTGCAGAGCTAAGCACCGCTCCCGGACCTCTTTCGGCAGAAGACACGCACTGCAGAGCACTGTGAGCGGCAGAATCGTCTTTGCGCGAAAACGCAGCTTCTTCGTCTCCGGGAGCCGGAGAGAGCGGCAACTTGGCAAAGGTGATGAAACAAGCTGTACAACACTGCGATTGTGTGCGCAGCTTGCCAACTGAGAGAAAACAGTACCTGACCACTCTCCTGCCTTTTCTATTCACATGAACATTCGATTGCAAGCTGTTTTGGACAACTTTCTTTCTCTTCTTGCAAAACACTCGGCAGACCTCCGTGCAGCCTCTAGAACACGATGGGAGATGTTTTCTGTGCTGGCACAGTTTCTCCTTGCCAGACAGAGTGGAAAAGCTTTTTGCTAAGATGTAGACGAGAAGAGAGGCTAAAGACGAAGGTACGGTGCTCTGCAGAGCTAAGCAGCGCTCCCGGACCTCTTTCGGCAGAAGACACACACTGCAGAGCACTGTGAGCGGCAGAATCGTCTTTGCGCGAAGAAGCAGCTTCTTCGTCTCCGGGAGCCGGAGAGAGCGGCAACTTCGCAAAGGTGATGAAACAAGCTGTACAACACTGCGATTGTGTGCGCAGCTTGCCAAGTGAGAGAAAACAGTACCTGACCACTCTCCTGCCTTTTCTATTCACATGAACATTCGATTGCAAGCTGTTTTGGACAACTTTCTTTCTCTTCTTGCAAAACACTCGGCAGACCTCCGTGCAGCCTCTAGAACACGATGGGAGATGTTTTCTGTGCTGGCACAGTTTCTCCTTGCCAGACAGAGTGGAAAAGCTTTTTGCTAAGATGTAGACGAGAAGAGAGGCTAAAGACGAAGGTACGGTGCTCTGCAGAGCTAAGCACCGCTCCCGGGCGTCTTTCGGCAGAAGGCGCACACCGCAGAGCACTGTGAGCGGCAGAATCGTCTTTGCGCGAAGAAGCAGCTTCTTCGTCTCCGGGAGCCGGAGAGAGCGGCAACTTGGCAAAGGTGATGAAACAAGCTGTACAACACTGCGATTGTGTGCGCAGCTTGCCAACTGAGAGAAAACAGTACCTGACCACTCTCCTGCCTTTTCAATTCACATGAACATTCGATTGCAAGCTGTTTTGGACAACTTCCTTTCTCTTCTTGCAAAACACTCGGCAGACCTCCGTGCAGCCTCTAGAACACGATGGGAGATGTTTTTTGTGCTGGCACAGTTTCTCCTTGCCAGACAGAGTGGAAAAGCTTTTTGCTAAGATGTAGACGCGAAGAGAGACTAAAGAAGCAGGTATGGTGCTCTGCAGAGCTAAGCACCGCTCCCGGACCTCTTTCGGCAGAAGACACACACTGCAGAGCACAGTGAGCGGCAGAATCGTCTTTGCGCGAAGAAGAAGCTTCTTCGTCTCCGGGAGCCGGAGAGAGCGGCAACTTCGCAAAGGTGATGAAACAAGCTGTACAACACTGCGATTGTGTGCGCAGCTTGCCAACTGAGAGAAAACAGTACCTGACCACTCTCCTGCCTTTTGTAATCACATGAACATTCGATTGCAAGCTGTTTTGGACAACTTTCTTTCTCTTCTTGCAAAACACTCGGCAGACCTCCGTGCAGCCTCTAGAACACGATGGGAGATGTTTTCTGTGCTGGCACAGTTTCTCCTTGCCAGACAGAGTGGAAAAGCTTTTTGCTAAGATGTAGACGAGAAGAGAGGCTAAAGACGAAGGTACGGTGCTCTGCAGAGCTAAGCACCGCTCCCGGGCGTCTTTCGGCAGAAGGCGCACACCGCAGAGCACTGTGAGCGGCAGAATCGTCTTTGCGCGAAGAAGCAGCTTCTTCGTCTCCGGGAGCCGGAGAGAGCGGCAACTTGGCAAAGGTGATGAAACAAGCTGTACAACACTGCGATTGTGTGCGCAGCTTGCCAAGTGAGAGAAAACAGTACCTGACCACTCTCCTGCCTTTTGTAATCACATGAACATTCGATTGCAAGCTGTTTTGGACAACTTTCTTTCTCTTCTCGCAAAACACTCGGCAGACCTGCGTGCAGCCTCTAGAACACGATGGGAGATGTTTTCTGTGCTGGCACAGTTTCTCCTTGCCAGACAGAGTGGAAAAGCTTTTTGGTAAGATGTAGACGAGAAGAGAGGCTAAAGACGAAGGTACGGTGCTCTGCAGAGTTAAGCACGGCTCCCGGGCGTCTTTCGGCAGAAGGCGCACACCGCAGAGCACTGTGAGCGGCAGAATCGTCTTTGCGCGAAGAAGCAGCTTCTTCGTCTCCGGGAGCCGGAGAGAGCGGCAACTTCGCAAAGGTGATGAAACAAGCTGTACAACACTGCGATTGTGTGCGCAGCTTGCCAAGTGAGAGAAAACAGTACCTGACCACTCTCCTGCCTTTTCTATTCACATGAACATTCGATTGGAAGCTGTTTTGGACAACTTTCTTTCTCTTCTTGCAAAACACTCGGCAGACCTCCGTGCAGCCTCTAGAACACGATGGGAGATGTTTTCTGTGCTGGCACAGTTTCTCCTTGCCAGACAGAGTGGAAAAGCTTTTTGCTAAGATGTAGACGAGAAGAGAGGCTAAAGACGAAGGTAAGGTGCTCTGCAGAGCTAAACACCTCTCCCGGACCTCTTTCGGCAGAAGGCGCTCAGCGCAGAGCACTGTGAGCGGCAGAATCGTCTTTGCGCGAAGAAGCAGCTTCTTCGTCTCCGGGAGCCGGAGAGAGCGGCAGCTTCGCAAAGGTGATGAAACAAGCTGTACAACACTGCGATTGTGTGCGCAGCTTGCCAAGTGAGAGAAAACAGTACCTGACCACTCTCCTGCCTTTTCTATACACATGAACATTCGATTGCAAGCTGTTTTGGACAACTTTCTTTCTCTTCTTGCAAAACACTCGGCAGACCTCCGTGCAGCCTCTAGAACACGATGGAAGATGTTTTCTGTGCTCGCACAGTTTCTCCTTGCCAGACAGAGTGGAAAAGCTTTTTGCTAAGATGTAGACGAGAAGAGAGGCTAAAGACGAAGGTACGGTGCTCTGCAGAGCTAAGCACCGCTCCCGGGCGTCTTTCGGCAGAAGGCGCACACCGCAGAGCACTGTGAGCGGCAGAATCGTCTTTGCGCGAAGAAGCAGCTTCTTCGTCTCCGGGAGCCGGAGAGAGCGGCAACTTGGCAAAGGTGATGAAACAAGCTGTACAACACTGCGATTGTGTGCGCAGCTTGCCAAGTGAGAGAAAACAGTACCTGACCACTCTCCTGCCTTTTCAATTCACATGAAGATTCGATTGCAAGCTGTTTTGGACAACTTTCTTTCTCTTCTTGCAAAACACTCGGCAGACCTCCGTGCAGCCTCTAGAACACGATGGGAGATGTTTTCTGTGCCGACACAGTTTCTCCTTGCCAGACAGAGTGGAAAAGCTTTTTGCTAGGATGTAGACGAGAAGAGAGGCTAAAGACGAAGGTACGGTGCTCTGCAGAGCTAAGCACAGCTCCCTGGCCTCTTTCGGCAGGAGACACACACTACAGAGCACTGTGAGCGGCAGAATCGTCTTTGCGCGAAAACGCAGCTTCTTCGTCTCCGGGAGCCGGAGAGAGCGGCAACTTGGCAAAGGTGATGAAACAAGCTGTACAACACTGCGATTGTGTGCGCAGCTTGCCAAGTGAGAGAAAACAGTACCTGACCACTCTCCTGCCTTTTCTATTCACATGAACATTCGATTGGAAGCTGTTTTGGACAACTTTCTTTCTCTTCTTGCAAAACACTCGGCAGACCTCCGTGCAGCCTCTAGAACACGATGGGAGATGTTCTCTGTGCTGCCACAGTTTCTCCTTGCCAGACAGAGTGGAAAAGCTTTTTGCTAAGATGTAGACGAGAAGAGAGGCTAAAGACCAAGGTACGGTGCTCTGCAGAGCTAAGCACCGCTCCCGGACCTCTTTCGGCAGAAGACACACACTGCAGAGCACTGTGAGCGGCAGAATCGTCTTTGCGCGAAGAAGCAGCTTCTTCGTCTCCGGGAGCCGGAGAGAGCGGCAACTTGGCAAAGGTGATGAAACAAGCTGTACAACACTGCGATTGTGTGCGCAGCTTGCCAAGTGAGAGAAAACAGTACCTGACCACTCTCCTGCCTTTTGTAATCACATGAACATTCGATTGCAAGCTGTTTTGGACAACTTTCTTTCTCTTCTTGCAAAACACTCGGCAGACCTCCGTGCAGCCTCTAGAACACGATGGGAGATGTTTTCAGTGCTGGCACAGTTTCTCCTTGCCAGACAGAGTGGAAAAGCTTTTTGCTAAGATGTAGACGAGAAGAGAGGCTAAAGACGAAGGTACGGTGCTCTGCAGAGCTAAGCACCGCTCCCGGACCTCTTTCGGCAGAAGGCGCACACCGCAGAGCACTGTGAGCGGCAGAATCGTCTTTGCGCGAAGAAGCAGCTTCTTCGTCTCCGGGAGCCGGAGAGAGCGGCAACTTGGCAAAGGTGATGAAACAAGCTGTACAACACTGCGATTGTGTGCGCAGCTTGCCAACTGAGAGAAAACAGTACCTGACCACTCTCCTGCCTTTTGTAATCACATGAACATTCGATTGCAAGCTGTTTTGGACAACTTTCTTTCACTTCTCGCAAAACACTCGGCAGACCTGCGTGCAGCCTCTAGAACACGATGGGAGATGTTTTTTGTGCTCGCACAGTTTCTCCTTGCCAGACAGAGTGGAAAAGCTTTTTGCTAAGATGTAGACGAGAAGAGAGGCTAAAGACGAAGGTACGGTGCTCTGCAGAGTTAAGCACAGCTCCCGGACCTCTTTCGGCAGAAGGCGCACACCGCAGAGCACTGTGAGCGGCAGAATCGTCTTTGCGCGAAGAAGCAGCTTCTTCGTCTCCGGGAGCCGGAGAGAGCGGCAACTTCGCAAAGGTGATGAAACAAGCTGTACAACACTGCGATTGTGTGCGCAGCTTGCCAAGTGAGAGAAAACAGTACCTGACCACTCTCCTGCCTTTTCTATTCACATGAACATTCGATTGCAAGCTGTTTTGGACAACTTTCTTTCTCTTCTTGCAAAACACTCGGCAGACCTCCGTGCAGCCTCTAGAACACGATGGGAGATGTTTTCTGTGCTGGCACAGTTTCTCCTTGCCAGACAGAGTGGAAAAGCTTTTTGCTAAGATGTAGACGAGAAGAGAGGCTAAAGACGAAGGTAAGGTGCTCTGCAGAGCTAAGCACCGCTCCCGGACCTCTTTCGGCAGAAGGCGCTCAGCGCAGAGCACTGTGAGCGGCAGAATCGTCTTTGCGCGAAGAAGCAGCTTCTTCGTCTCCGGGAGCCGGAGAGAGCGGCAGCTTCGCAAAGGTGATGAAACAAGCTGTACAACACTGCGATTGTGTGCGCAGCTTGCCAACTGAGAGAAAACAGTACCTGACCACTCTCCTGCCTTTTCTATACACATGAACATTCGATTGCAAGCTGTTTTGGACAACTTTCTTTCTCTTCTTGCAAAACACTCGGCAGACCTCCGTGCAGCCTCTAGAACACGATGGAAGATGTTTTTTGTGCTCGCACAGTTTCTCCTTGCCAGACAGAGTGGAAAAGCTTTTTGGTAAGATGTAGACGAGAAGAGAGGCTAAAGACGAAGGTACGGTGCTCTGCAGAGTTAAGCACCGCTCCCGGGCGTCTTTCGGCAGAAGGCGCACACCGCAGAGCACTGTGAGCGGCAGAATCGTCTTTGCGCGAAGAAGCAGCTTCTTCGTCTCCGGGAGCCGGAGAGAGCGGCAACTTCGCAAAGGTGATGAAACAAGCTGTACAACACTGCGATTGTGTGCGCAGCTTGCCAAGTGAGAGAAAACAGTACCTGACCACTCTCCTGCCTTTTCTATTCACATGAACATTCGATTGCAAGCTGTTTTGGACAACTTTCTTTCTCTTCTTGCAAAACACTCGGCAGACCTCCGTGCAGCCTCTAGAACACGATGGGAGATGTTTTCTGTGCTGGCACAGTTTCTCCTTGCCAGACAGAGTGGAAAAGCTTTTTGCTAAGATGTAGACGAGAAGAGAGGCTAAAGACGAAGGTAAGGTGCTCTGCAGAGCTAAGCACCGCTCCAGGACCTCTTTCGGCAGAAGGCGCTCAGCGCAGAGCACTGTGAGCGGCAGAATCGTCTTTGCGCGAAGAAGCAGCTTCTTCGTCTCCGGGAGCCGGAGAGAGCGGCAGCTTCGCAAAGGTGATGAAACAAGCTGTACAACACTGCGATTGTGTGCGCTGCTTGCCAAGTGAGAGAAAACAGTACCTGACCACTCTCCTGCCTTTTCTATACACATGAACATTCGATTGCAAGCTGTTTTGGACAACTTTCTTTCTCTTCTTGCAAAACACTCGGCAGACCTCCGTGCAGACTCTAGACACGATGGGAGATGTTTTCTGTGCTGGCACAGTTTCTCCTTGCCAGACAGAGTGGAAAAGATTTTGCTAAGATGTAGACGAGAAGAGAGGCTAAAGACGAAGGTACGGTGCTCTGCAGAGCTAAGCACCGCTCCCGGACCTCTTTCGGCAGAAGGCGCACACCGCAGAGCACTGTGAGCGGCAGAATCGTCTTTGCGCGAAGAAGCAGCTTCTTCGTCTCCGGGAGCCGGAGAGAGCGGCAACTTGGCAAAGGTGATGAAACAAGCTGTACAACACTGCGATTGTGTGCGCAGCTTGCCAACTGAGAGAAAACAGTACCTGACCACTCTCCTGCCTTTTCTATTCACATGAACATTCGATTGCAAGCTATTTTGGACAACTTTCTTTCTCTTCTTGCAAAACACTCGGCAGACCTCCGTGCAGCCTCTAGAACACGATGGGAGATGTTCTCTGTCCTGCCACAGTTTCTCCTTGCCAGACAGAGTGGAAAAGCTTTTTGCTAAGATGTAGACGAGAAGAGAGGCTAAAGACGAAGGTACGGTGCTCTGCAGAGCTAAGCACCGCTCCCGGGCGTCTTTCGGCAGAAGGCGCACACCGCAGAGCACTGTGAGCGGCAGAATCGTCTTTGCGCGAAGAAGCAGCTTCTTCGTCTCCGGGAGCCGGAGAGAGCGGCAACTTGGCAAAGGTGATGAAACAAGCTGTACAACACTGCGATTGTGTGCGCAGCTTGCCAAGTGAGAGAAAACAGTACCTGACCACTCTCCTGCCTTTTCTATTCACATGAACATTCGATTGCAAGCTGTTTTGGACAACTTTCTTTCTCTTCTTGCAAAACACTCGGCAGACCTCCGTGCAGCCTCTAGACACGATGGGAGATGTTTTCTGTGCTGGCACAGTTTCTCCTTGCCAGACAGAGTGGAAAAGCTTTTTGCTAAGATGTAGACGAGAAGAGAGGCTAAAGACGAAGGTACGGTGCTCTGCAGAGCTAAGCACCGCTCCCGGACCTCTTTCGGCAGAAGGCGCACACCGCAGAGCACTGTGAGCGGCAGAATCGTCTTTGCGCGAAGAAGCAGCTTCTTCGTCTCCGGGAGCCGGAGAGAGCGGCAACTTGGCAAAGGTGATGAAACAAGCTGTACAACACTGCGATTGTGTGCGCAGCTTGCCAAGTGAGAGAAAACAGTACCTGACCACTCTCCTGCCTTTTCTATTCACATGAACATTCGATTGCAAGCTGTTTTGGACAACTTTCTTTCTCTTCTTGCAAAACACTCGGCAGACCTCCGTGCAGCCTCTAGAACACGATGGGAGATGTTCTCTGTCCTGCCACAGTTTCTCCTTGCCAGACAGAGTGGAAAAGCTTTTTGCTAAGATGTAGACGAGAAGAGAGGCTAAAGACTAAGGTAAGGTGCTCTGCAGAGCTAAGCACCGCTCCCGGGCGTCTTTCGGCAGAAGGCGCACACCGCAGAGCACTGTGAGCGGCAGAATCGTCTTTGCGCGAAGAAGCAGCTTCTTCGTCTCCGGGAGCCGGAGAGAGCGGCAACTTGGCAAAGGTGATGAAACAAGCTGTACAACACTGCGATTGTGTGCGCAGCTTGCCAAGTGAGAGAAAACAGTACCTGACCACTCTCCTGCCTTTTCTATTCACATGAACATTCGATTGCAAGCTGTTTTGGACAACTTTCTTTCTCTTCTTGCAAAACACTCGGCAGACCTCCGTGCAGCCTCTAGACACGATGGGAGATGTTTTCTGTGCTGGCACAGTTTCTCCTTGCCAGACAGAGTGGAAAAGCTTTTTGCTAAGATGTAGACGAGAAGAGAGGCTAAAGACCAAGGTACGGTGCTCTGCAGAGCTAAGCACCGCTCCCGGACCTCTTTCGGCAGAAGACACACACTGCAGAGCACAGTGAGTGGCAGAATCGTCTTTGCGCGAAGAAGCAGCTTCTTCGTCTCCTGGAGCCGGAGAGAGCGGCAACTTCGCAAAGGTGATGAAACAAGCTGTACAACACTGCGATTGTGTGCGCAGCTTGCCAAGTGAGAGAAAACAGTACCTGACCACTCTCCTGCCTTTTCTATTCACATGAACATTCGATTGCAAGCTGTTTTGGACAACTTTCTTTCTCTTCTTGCAAAAAACTCGGCAGACCTCTGTGCAGCCTCTAGAACACGATGGGAGATGTTTTTTGTGCTGGCACAGTTTCTCCTTGCCAGACAGAGTGGAAAAGCTTTTTGCTAAGATGTAGACGCCAAGAGAGACTAAAGAAGCAGGTATGGTGCTCTGCAGAGCTAAGCACCACTCCCGGACCTCTTTCGGCAGAAGACACACACTGCAGAGCACAGTGAGCGGCAGAATCGTCTTTGCGCGAAGAAGAAGCTTCTTCGTCTCCGGGAGCCGGAGAGAGCGGCAACTTCGCAAAGGTGATGAAACAAGCTGTACAACACTGCGATTGTGTGCGCAGCTTGCCAACTGAGAGAAAACAGTACCTGACCACTCTCCTGCCTTTTCTATTCACATGAACATTCGATTGCAAGCTGTTTTGGACAACTTTCTTTCTCTTCTTGCAAAACACTCGGCAGACCTCCGTGCAGCCTCTAGAACACGATGGGAGATGTTTTCTGTGCCGGCACAGTTTCTCCTTGCCAGACAGAGTGGAAAAGCTTTTTGCTAAGATGTAGACGAGAAGAGAGGCTAAAGACGAAGGTAAGGTGCTCTGCAGAGCTAAGCACCGCTCCCGGACCTCTTTCGGCAGAAGGCGCTCAGCGCAGAGCACTGTGAGCGGCAGAATCGTCTTTGCGCGAAGAAGCAGCTTCTTCGTCTCCGGGAGCCGGAGAGAGCGGCAGCTTCGCAAAGGTGATGAAACAAGCTGTACAACACTGCGATTGTGTGCGCAGCTTGCCAACTGAGAGAAAACAGTACCTGACCACTCTCCTGCCTTTTCTATTCACATGAACATTCGATTGCAAGCTGTTTTGGACAACTTTCTTTCTCTTCTTGCAAAACACTCGGCAGACATCCGTGCAGCCTCTAGAACACGATGGAAGATGTTTTCTGTGCTCGCACAGTTTCTCCTTGCCAGACAGAGTGGAAAAGCTTTTTGCTAAGATGTAGACGAGAAGAGAGGCTAAAGACGAAGGTACGGTGCTCTGCAGAGCTAAGCACCGCTCCCGGACCTCTTTCGGCAGAAGGCGCACACCGCAGAGCACTGTGAGCGGCAGAATCGTCTTTGCGCGAAGAAGCAGCTTCTTCGTCTCCGGGAGCCGGAGAGAGCGGCAACTTGGCAAAGGTGATGAAACAAGCTGTACAACACTGCGATTGTGTGCGCAGCTTGCCAACTGAGAGAAAACAGTACCTGACCACTCTCCTGCCTTTTCTATTCACATGAACATTCGATTGCAAGCTGTTTTGGACAACTTTCTTTCTCTTCTTGCAAAACACTCGGCAGACCTGCGTGCAGCCTCTAGAACACGATGGGAGATGTTCTCTGTGCTGCCACAGTTTCTCCTTGCCAGACAGAGTGGAAAAGCTTTTTGCTAAGATGTAGACGAGAAGAGAGGCTAAAGACGAAGGTACGGTGCTCTGCAGAGCTAAGCACCGCTCCCGGACCTCTTTCGGCAGAAGGCGCACACCGCAGAGCACTGTGAGCGGCAGAATCGTCTTTGCGCGAAGAAGCAGCTTCTTCGTCTCCGGGAGCCGGAGAGAGCGGCAACTTGGCAAAGGTGATGAAACAAGCTGTACAACACTGCGATTGTGTGCGCAGCTTGCCAAGTGAGAGAAAACAGTACCTGACCACTCTCCTGCCTTTTCTATTCACATGAACATTCGATTGCAAGCTGTTTTGGACAACTTTCTTTCTCTTCTTGCAAAAAACTCGGCAGACCTCTGTGCAGCCTCTAGAACACGATGGGAGATGTTCTCTGTGCTGCCACAGTTTCTCCTTGCCAGACAGAGTGGAAAAGTTTTTTGCTAAGATGTAGACGAGAAGAGAGGCTAAAGACGAAGGTACGGTGCTCTGCAGAGCTAAGCACCGCTCCCGGGCGTCTTTCGGCAGAAGGCGCACACCGCAGAGCACTGTGAGCGGCAGAATCGTCTTTGCGCGAAGAAGCAGCTTCTTCGTCTCCGGGAGCCGGAGAGAGCGGCAACTTGGCAAAGGTGATGAAACAAGCTGTACAACACTGCGATTGTGTGCGCAGCTTGCCAAGTGAGAGAAAACAGTACCTGACCACTCTCCTGCCTTTTCAATTCAGATGAAGATTCGATTGCAAGCTGTTTTGGACAACTTTCTTTCTCTTCTTGCAAAACACTCGGCAGACCTCCGTGCAGCCTCTAGAACACGATGGGAGATGTTTTCTGTGCCGGCACAGTTTCTCCTTGCCAGACACAGTGGAAAAGCTTTTTGCTAAGATGTAGACGAGAAGAGAGGCTAAAGAAGCAGGTATGGTGCTCTGCAGAGCAAAGCACAGCTCCCTGGCCTCTTTCGGCAGGAGACACACACTACAGAGCACTGTGAGCGGCAGAATCGTCTTTGCGCGAAAACGCAGCTTCTTCGTCTCCGGGAGCCGGAGAGAGCGGCAACTTCGCAAAGGTGATGAAACAAGCTGTACAACACTGCGATTGTGTGCGCAGCTTGCCAAGTGAGAGAAAACAGTACCTGACCACTCTCCTGCCTTTTCTATTCACATGAACATTCGATTGCAAGCTGTTTTGGACAACTTTCTTTCTCTTCTTACAAAACACTCGGCAGACCTCCCTGCAGCCTCTAGAACACGATGGGAGATGTTTTCTGTGCCGGCACAGTTTCTCTTTGCCAGACAGAGTGGAAAAGCTTTTTGCTAAGATGTAGACGAGAAGAGAGGCTAAAGACGAAGGTACGGTGCTCTGCAGAGCTAAGCACCGCTCCCGGACCTCTTTCGGCAGAAGACACACACTGCAGAGCACAGTGAGCGGCAGATTCGTCTTTGCGCGAAAACGCAGCTTCTTCGTCTCCGGGAGCCGGAGAGAGCGGCAACTTGGCAAAGGTGATGAAACAAGCTGTACAACACTGCGATTGTGTGCGCAGCTTGCCAACTGAGAGAAAACAGTACCTGACCACTCTCCTGCCTTTTCTATTCACATGAACATTCGATTGCAAGCTGTTTTGGACAACTTTCTTTCTCTTCTTGCAAAACACTCGGCAGACCTGCGTGCAGCCTCTAGAACACGATGGAAGATGTTTTCTGTGCTCGCACAGTTTCTCCTTGCCAGACAGAGTGGAAAAGCTTTTTGCTAAGATGTAGACGAGAAGAGAGGCTAAAGACGAAGGTACGGTGCTCTGCAGAGCTAAGCACCGCTCCCGGGCGTCTTTCGGCAGAAGGCGCACACCGCAGAGCACTGTGAGCGGCAGAATCGTCTTTGCGCGAAGAAGCAGCTTCTTCGTCTCCGGGAGCCGGAGAGAGCGGCAACTTGGCAAAGGTGATGAAACAAGCTGTACAACACTGCGATTGTGTGCGCAGCTTGCCAACTGAGAGAAAACAGTACCTGACCACTCTCCTGCCTTTTCTATACACATGAACATTCGATTGCAAGCTGTTTTGGACAACTTTCTTTCTCTTCTTGCAAAACACTCGGCAGACCTGCGTGCAGCCTCTAGAACACGATGGGAGATGTTTTCTGTGCTGGCACAGTTTCTCCTTGCCAGACAGAGTGGAAAAGCTTTTTGCTAAGATGTAGACGAGAAGAGAGGCTAAAGACCAAGGTACAGTGCTCTGCAGAGCTAAGCAGCGCTCCCGGACCTCTTTCGGCAGAAGACACACACTGCAGAGCACTGTGAGCGGCAGAATCGTCTTTGCGCGAAAACGCAGCTTCTTCGTCTCCGGGAGCCGGAGAGAGCGGCAACTTGGCAAAGGTGATGAAACAAGCTGTACAACACTGCGATTGTGTGCGCAGCTTGCCAAGTGAGAGAAAACAGTACCTGACCACTCTCCTGCCTTTTCTATTCACATGAACATTCGATTGCAAGCTGTTTTGGACAACTTTCTTTCTCTTCTTGCAAAACACTCGGCAGACCTCCGTGCAGCCTCTAGAACACGATGGGAGATGTTCTCTGTGCTGCCACAGTTTCTCCTTGCCAGACAGAGTGGAAAAGCTTTTTGCTAAGATGTAGACGAGAAGAGAGGCTAAAGACCAAGGTACGGTGCTCTGCAGAGCTAAGCACCGCTCCCGGACCTCTTTCGGTAGAAGACACACCCTGCAGAGCACTGTGAGCGGCAGAATCGTCTTTGCGCGAAGAAGCAGCTTCTTCGTCTCCGGGAGCCGGAGAGAGCGGCAACTTCGCAAAGGTGATGAAACAAGCTGTACAACACTGCGATTGTGTGCGCAGCTTGCCAAGTGAGAGAAAACAGTACCTGACCACTCTCCTGCCTTTTCTATTCACATGAACATTCGATTGCAAGCTGTTTTGGACAACTTTCTTTCTCTTCTTGCAAAAAACTCGGCAGACCTCTGTGCAGCCTCTAGAACACGATGGTGCATGTTTTTTGTGCTGGCACAGTTTCTCCTTGCCAGACAGAGTGGAAAAGTTTTTTGCTAAGATGTAGACGAGAAGAGAGGCTAAAGACGAAGGTACGGTGCTCTGCAGAGCTAAGCACCGCTCCCGGGCGTCTTTCGGCAGAAGGCGCACACCGCAGAGCACTGTGAGCGGCAGAATCGTCTTTGCGCGAAGAAGCAGCTTCTTCGTCTCCGGGAGCCGGAGAGAGCGGCAACTTGGCAAAGGTGATGAAACAAGCTGTACAACACTGCGATTGTGTGCGCAGCTTGCCAAGTGAGAGAAAACAGTACCTGACCACTCTCCTGCCTTTTCAATTCACATGAAGATTCGATTGCAAGCTGTTTTGGACAACTTTCTTTCTCTTCTTGCAAAACACTCGGCAGACCTCCGTGCAGCCTCTAGAACACGATGGGAGATGTTTTCTGTGCCGGCACAGTTTCTCCTTGCCAGACAGAGTGGAAAAGCTTTTTGCTAAGATGTAGACGAGAAGAGAGGCTAAAGAAGCAGGTATGGTGCTCTGCAGAGCAAAGCACAGCTCCCTGGCCTCTTTCGGCAGGAGACACACACTACAGAGCACTGTGAGCGGCAGAATCGTCTTTGCGCGAAAACGCAGCTTCTTCGTCTCCGGGAGCCGGAGAGAGCGGCAACTTCGCAAAGGTGATGAAACAAGCTGTACAACACTGCGATTGTGTGCGCAGCTTGTCAAGTGAGAGAAAACAGTACCTGACCACTCTCCTGCCTTTTCTATTCACATGAACATTCGATTGCAAGCTGTTTTGGACAACTTCCTTTCTCTTCTTACAAAACACTCGGCAGACCTCCCTGCAGCCTCTAGAACACGATGGGAGATGTTTTCTGTGCCGGCACAGTTTCTCTTTGCCAGACAGAGTGGAAAAGCTTTTTGCTAAGATGTAGACGAGAAGAGAGGCTAAAGACGAAGGTACGGTGCTCTGCAGAGCTAAGCACCGCTCCCGGACCTCTTTCGGCAGAAGACGCACACTGCAGAGCACAGTGAGCGGCAGAATCGTCTTTGCGCGAAAACGCAGCTTCTTCGTCTCCGGGAGCCGGAGAGAGCGGCAACTTGGCAAAGGTGATGAAACAAGCTGTACAACACTGCGATTGTGTGCGCAGCTTGCCAAGTGAGAGAAAACAGTACCTGACCACTCTCCTGCCTTTTCTATTCACATGAACATTCGATTGCAAGCTGTTTTGGACAACTTTCTTTCTCTTCTTGCAAAACACTCGGCAGACCTCCGTGCAGCCTCTAGAACACGATGGGAGATGTTTTCTGTGCTGGCACAGTTTCTCCTTGCCAGACAGAGTGGAAAAGCTTTTTGCTAAGATGTAGACGAGAAGAGAGGCTAAAGACGAAGGTACGGTGCTCTGCAGAGCTAAGCACCGCTCCCGGACCTCTTTCGGCAGAAGGCGCTCAGCGCAGAGCACTGTGAGCGGCAGAATCGTCTTTGCGCGAAGAAGCAGCTTCTTGGTCTCCGGGAGCCGGAGAGAGCGGCAGCTTCGCAAAGGTGATGAAACAAGCTGTACAACACTGCGATTGTGTGCGCAGCTTGCCAACTGAGAGAAAAGAGTACCTGACCACTCTCCTGCCTTTCCTATACACATGAACATTCGATTGCAAGCTGTTTTGGACAACTTTCTTTCTCTTCTTGCAAAACACTCGGCAGACCTCCGTGCAGCCTCTAGAACACGATGGGAGATGTTTTCTGTGCTGGCACAGTTTCTCCTTGCCAGACAGAGTGGAAAAGATTTTTGCTAAGATGTAGACGAGAAGAGAGGCTAAAGACGAAGGTACGGTGCTCTGCAGAGCTAAGCACCGCTCCCGGACCTCTTTCGGCAGAAGGCGCACACCGCAGAGCACTGTGAGCGGCAGAATCGTCTTTGCGCGAAGAAGCAGCTTCTTCGTCTCCGGGAGCCGGAGAGAGCGGCAACTTGGCAAAGGTGATGAAACAAGCTGTACAACACTGCGATTGTGTGCGCAGCTTGCCAAGTGAGAGAAAACAGTACCTGACCACTCTCCTGCCTTTTCTATTCACATGAACATTCGATTGCAAGCTGTTTTGGACAACTTTCTTTCTCTTCTTGCAAAACACTCGGCAGACCTCCGTGCAGCCTCTAGAACACGATGGGAGATGTTCTCTGTGCTGCCACAGTTTCTCCTTGCCAGACAGAGTGGAAAAGCTTTTTGCTAAGATGTAGACGAGAAGAGAGGCTAAAGACCAAGGTACGGTGCTCTGCAGAGCTAAGCACCGCTCCCGGACCTCTTTCGGTAGAAGACACACCCTGCAGAGCACTGTGAGCCGGCAGAATCGTCTTTGCGCGAAGAAGCAGCTTCTTCGTCTCCGGGAGCCGGAGAGAGCGGCAACTTCGCAAAGGTGATGAAACAAGCTGTACAACACTGCGATTGTGTGCGCAGCTTGCCAAGTGAGAGAAAACAGTACCTGACCACTCTCCTGCCTTTTCTATTCACATGAACATTCGATTGCAAGCTGTTTTGGGACAACTTTCTTTCTCTTCTTGCAAAAAACTCGGCAGACCTCTGTGCAGCCTCTAGAACACGATGGTGCATGTTTTTTGTGCTGGCACAGTTTCTCCTTGCCAGACAGAGTGGAAAAGTTTTTTGCTAAGATGTAGACGAGAAGAGAGGCTAAAGACGAAGGTACGGTGGCTCTGCAGAGCTAAGCACCGCTCCCGGGCGTCTTTCGGCAGAAGGCGCACACCGCAGAGCACTGTGAGCGGCAGAATCGTCTTTGCGCGAAGAAGCAGCTTCTTCGTCTCCGGGAGCCGGAGAGAGCGGGCAACTTGGCAAAGGTGATGAAACAAGCTGTACAACACTGCGATTGTGTGCGCAGCTTGCCAAGTGAGAGAAAACAGTACCTGACCACTCTCCTGCCTTTTCAATTCACATGAAGATTCGATTGCAAGCTGTTTTGGACAACTTTCTTTCTCTTCTTGCAAAACACTCGGCAGACCTCCGTGCAGCCTCTAGAACACGATGGGAGATGTTTTCTGTGCCGGCACAGTTTCTCCTTGCCAGACAGAGTGGAAAAAGCTTTTTGCTAAGATGTAGACGAGAAGAGAGGCTAAAGAAGCAGGTATGGTGCTCTGCAGAGCAAAGCACAGCTCCCTGGCCTCTTTCGGCAGGAGACACACACTACAGAGCACTGTGAGCGGCAGAATCGTCTTTGCGCGAAAACGCAGCTTCTTCGTCTCCGGGAGCCGGAGAGAGCGGCAACTTCGCAAAGGTGATGAAACAAGCTGTACAACACTGCGATTGTGTGCGCAGCTTGTCAAGTGAGAGAAAACAGTACCTGACCACTCTCCTGCCTTTTCTATTCACGATGAACATTCGATTGCAAGCTGTTTTGGACAACTTCCTTTCTCTTCTTACAAAACACTCGGCAGACCTCCCCTGCAGCCTCTAGAACACGATGGGAGATGTTTTCTGTGCCGGCACAGTTTCTCTTTGCCAGACAGAGTGGAAAAGCTTTTTGCTAAGATGTAGACGAGAAGAGAGCTAAAGACGAAGGTACGGTGCTCTGCAGAGCTAAGCACCGCTCCCGGACCTCTTTCGGCAGAAGACACACACTGCAGAGCACTGTGAGCGGCAGAATCGTCTTTGCGCGAAAACGCAGCTTCTTCGTCTCCGGGAGCCGGAGAGAGCGGCAACTTGGCAAAGGTGATGAAACAAGCTGTACAACACTGCGATTGTGTGCGCAGCTTGCCAAGTGAGAGAAAACAGTACCTGACCACTCTCCTGCCTTTTCTATTCACATGAACATTCGATTGCAAGCTGTTTTGGACAACTTTCTTCCTCTTCTTGCAAAACACTCGGCAGACCCTCCGTGCAGCCTCTAGAACACGATGGGAGATGTTTTCTGTGCTGGCACAGTTTCTCCTTGCCAGACAGAGTGGAAAACGTTTTTGCTAAGATGTAGACGAGAAGAGAGGCTAAAGACGAAGGTACCGGTGCTCTGCAGAGCTAAGCACCGCTCCCCGGACCTCTTTCGGCAGAAGGCTCACACCGCAGAGCACTGTGAGCGGCAGAATCGTCTTTGCGCGAAGAAGCAGCTTCTTCGTCTCCGGGAGCCGGAGAGAGCGGCAGCTTCGCAAAGGTGATGAAACAAGCTGTACAACACTGCGATTGTGTGCGCAGCTGCCAACTGAGAGAAAACAGTACCTGACCACTCTCCTGCCTTTTCTATACACATGAACATTCGATTGCAAGCTGTTTTGGACAACTTTCTTTCTCTTCTTGCAAAACACTCGGCAGACCTCCGTGCAGCCTCTAGAACACGATGGAAGATGTTTTCTGTGCTCGCACAGTTTCTCCTTGCCAGACAGAGTGGAAAAGCTTTTTGCTAAGATGTAGACGAGAAGAGAGGCTAAAGACCAAGGTACGGTGCTCTGCAGCTAAGCACCGGCTCCCGGACCTCTTTGGCAGAAGGCGCACACCGCAGAGCACTGTGAGCGGCAGAATCGTCTTTGCGCGAAGAAGCAGCTTCTTCGTCTCCGGGAGCCGGAGAGAGCGGCAACTTGGCAAAGGTGATGAAACAAGCTGTACAACACTGCGATTGTGTGCGCAGCTTGCCAAGTGAGAGAAAACAGTACCTGACCACTCTCCTGCCTTTTCTATTCACATGAACATTCGATTGCAAGCTAATTTTGGACAACTTTCTCTCTCTTCTTGCAAAACACCTCGGCAGACCTCCGTGCAGCCTCTAGAACACGATGTGAGATGTTCTCTGTTCTGCCACAGTTTCTCCCTTGCCAGACAGAGTGGAAAAGCTTTTTGCTAAGATGTAGACGAGAAGAGAGGCTAAAGACGAAGGTACGGTGCTCTGCAGAGCTAAGCACCGCTCCCGGACCTCTTTCGGCAGAAGGCGCACACCGCAGAGCACTGTGAGCGGCAGAATCGTCTTTGCGCGAAGAAGCAGCTTCTTCGTCTCCGGGAGCCGGAGAGAGCGGCAACCTTGGCAAAGGTGATGAAACAAGCTGTACAACACTGCGATTGTGTGCGCAGCTTGCCAAGTGAGAGAAAACAGTACCTGACCACTCTCCTGCCTTTTCTATTCACATGAACATTCGATTGCAAGCTGTTTTGGACAACTTTCTTTCTCTTCTTGCAAAACACTCGGCAGACCTCCGTGCAGCCTCTAGAACACGATGGGAGATGTTTTCTGTGCTGGCACAGTTTCTCCTTGCCAGACAGAGTGGAAAAGCTTTTTGCTAAGATGTAGACGAGAAGAGAGGCTAAAGACGAAGGTACGGTGCTCTGCAGAGCTAAGCACCGCTCCCGGACCTCTTTCGGCAGAAGACACACACTGCAGAGCACTGTGAGCGGCAGAATCGTCTTTGCGCGAAGAAGCAGCTTCTTCGTCTCCGGGAGCCGGAGAGAGCGGCAACTTGGCAAAGGTGATGAAACAAGCTGTACAACACTGCGATTGTGTGCGCAGCTTGCCAAGTGAGAGAAAACAGTACCTGACCACTCTCCTGCCTTTTCTATTCACATGAACATTCGATTGCAAGCTGTTTTGGACAACTTTCTTTCTCTTCTTGCAAAACACTCGGCAGACCTCCGTGCAGCCTCTAGAACACGATGGGAGATGTTTTCTGTGCTGGCACAGTTTCTCCTTGCCAGACAGAGTGGAAAAGCTTTTTGCTAAGATGTAGACGAGAAGAGAGGCTAAAGACGAAGGTACGGTGCTCTGCAGAGCTAAGCACCGCTCCCGGACCTCTTTCGGCAGAAGGCGCACACCGCAGAGCACTGTGAGCGGCAGAATCGTCTTTGCGCGAAGAAGCAGCTTCTTCGTCTCCGGGAGCCGGAGAGAGCGGCAACTTGGCAAAGGTGATGAAACAAGCTGTACAACACTGCGATTGTGTGCGCTGCTTGCCAAGTGAGAGAAAACAGTACCTGACCACTCTCCTGCCTTTTGTAATCACATGAACATTCGATTGCAAGCTGTTTTGGACAACTTTCTTTCTCTTCTTGCAAAACACTCGGCAGACCTCCGTGCAGCCTCTAGAACACGATGGGAGATGTTTTCTGTGCTGGCACAGTTTCTCCTTGCCAGACAGAGTGGAAAAGCTTTTTGCTAAGATGTAGACGAGAAGAGAGGCTAAAGACGAAGGTAAGGTGCTCTGCAGAGCTAAGCACCGCTCCCGGACCTCTTTCGGCAGAAGGCGCTCAGCGCAGAGCACTGTGAGCGGCAGAATCGTCTTTGCGCGAAGAAGCAGCTTCTTCGTCTCCGGGAGCCGGAGAGAGCGGCAGCTTCGCAAAGGTGATGAAACAAGCTGTACAACACTGCGATTGTGTGCGCAGCTTGCCAACTGAGAGAAAACAGTACCTGACCACTCTCCTGCCTTTTCTATACACATGAACATTCGATTGCAAGCTGTTTTGGACAACTTTCTTTCTCTTCTTGCAAAACACTCGGCAGACCTCCGTGCAGCCTCTAGAACACGATGGAAGATGTTTTTTGTGCTCGCACAGTTTCTCCTTGCCAGACAGAGTGGAAAAGCTTTTTGCTAAGATGTAGACGAGAAGAGAGGCTAAAGACGAAGGTACGGTGCTCTGCAGAGTTAAGCACCGCTCCCGGGCGTCTTTCGGCAGAAGGCGCACACCGCAGAGCACTGTGAGCGGCAGAATCGTCTTTGCGCGAAGAAGCAGCTTCTTCGTCTCCGGGAGCCGGAGAGAGCGGCAACTTGGCAAAGGTGATGAAACAAGCTGTACAACACTGCGATTGTGTGCGCAGCTTGCCAAGTGAGAGAAAACAGTACCTGACCACTCTCCTGCCTTTTCTATTCACATGAACATTCGATTGCAAGCTGTTTTGGACAACTTTCTTTCTCTTCTTGCAAAACACTCGGCAGACCTCCGTGCAGCCTCTAGAACACGATGGGAGATGTTTTCTGTGCTGGCACAGTTTCTCCTTGCCAGACAGAGTGGAAAAGCTTTTTGCTAAGATGTAGACGAGAAGAGAGGCTAAAGACGAAGGTAAGGTGCTCTGCAGAGCTAAGCACCGCTCCCGGACCTCTTTCGGCAGAAGGCGCTCAGCGCAGAGCACTGTGAGCGGCAGAATCGTCTTTGCGCGAAGAAGCAGCTTCTTCGTCTCCGGGAGCCGGAGAGAGCGGCAGCTTCGCAAAGGTGATGAAACAAGCTGTACAACACTGCGATTGTGTGCGCTGCTTGCCAAGTGAGAGAAAACAGTACCTGACCACTCTCCTGCCTTTTCTATACACATGAACATTCGATTGCAAGCTGTTTTGGACAACTTTCTTTCTCTTCTTGCAAAACACTCGGCAGACCTCCGTGCAGCCTCTAGACACGATGGGAGATGTTTTCTGTGCTGGCACAGTTTCTCCTTGCCAGACAGAGTGGAAAAGCTTTTTGCTAAGATGTAGACGAGAAGAGAGGCTAAAGACGAAGGTACGGTGCTCTGCAGAGCTAAGCACCGCTCCCGGACCTCTTTCGGCAGAAGGCGCACACCGCAGAGCACTGTGAGCGGCAGAATCGTCTTTGCGCGAAGAAGCAGCTTCTTCGTCTCCGGGAGCCGGAGAGAGCGGCAACTTGGCAAAGGTGATGAAACAAGCTGTACAACACTGCGATTGTGTGCGCAGCTTGCCAAGTGAGAGAAAACAGTACCTGACCACTCTCCTGCCTTTTCTATTCACATGAACATTCGATTGCAAGCTATTTCGGACAACTTTCTTTCTCTTCTTGCAAAACACTCGGCAGACCTCCGTGCAGCCTCTAGAACACGATGGGAGATGTTCTCTGTCCTGCCACAGTTTCTCCTTGCCAGACAGAGTGGAAAAGCTTTTTGCTAAGATGTAGACGAGAAGAGAGGCTAAAGACCAAGGTACGGTGCTCTGCAGAGCTAAGCACCGCTCCCGGGCGTCTTTCGGCAGAAGGCGCACACCGCAGAGCACTGTGAGCGGCAGAATCGTCTTTGCGCGAAGAAGCAGCTTCTTCGTCTCCGGGAGCCGGAGAGAGCGGCAACTTGGCAAAGGTGATGAAACAAGCTGTACAACACTGCGATTGTGTGCGCAGCTTGCCAACTGAGAGAAAACAGTACCTGACCACTCTCCTGCCTTTTCTATTCACATGAACATTCGATTGCAAGCTGTTTTGGACAACTTTCTTTCTCTTCTTGCAAAACACTCGGCAGACCTCCGTGGAGCCTCTAGACACGATGGAGATGTTTTCTGTGCTGGCACAGTTTCTCCTTGCCAGACAGAGTGGAAAAGCTTTTTGCTAAGATGTAGACGAGAAGAGAGGCTAAAGACGAAGGTACGGTGCTCTGCAGAGCTAAGCACCGCTCCCGGACCTCTTTCGGCAGAAGGCGCACACCGCAGAGCACTGTGAGCGGCAGAATCGTCTTTGCGCGAAGAAGCAGCTTCTTCGTCTCCGGGAGCCGGAGAGAGCGGCAACTTGGCAAAGGTGATGAAACAAGCTGTACAACACTGCGATTGTGTGCGCAGCTTGCCAAGTGAGAGAAAACAGTACCTGACCACTCTCCTGCCTTTTCTATTCACATGAACATGCGATTGCAAGCTGTTTTGGACAACTTTCTTTCTCTTCTTGCAAAACACTCGGCAGACCTCCGTGCAGCCTCTAGAACACGATGGGAGATGTTTTCTGTGCTGGCACAGTTTCTCCTTGCCAGACAGAGTGGAAAAGCTTTTTGCTAAGATGTAGACGAGAAGAGAGGCTAAAGACGAAGGTACGGTGCTCTGCAGAGCTAAGCACCGCTCCCGGGCGTCTTTCGGCAGAAGGCGCACACCGCAGAGCACTGTGAGCGGCAGAATCGTCTTTGCGCGAAGAAGCAGCTTCTTCGTCTCCGGGAGCCGGAGAGAGCGGCAACTTGGCAAAGGTGATGAAACAAGCTGTACAACACTGCGATTGTGTGCGCAGCTTGCCAAGTGAGAGAAAACAGTACCTGACCACTCTCCTGCCTTTTCTATTCACATGAACATTCGATTGCAAGCTGTTTTGGACAACTTTCTTTCTCTTCTTGCAAAACACTCGGCAGACCTCCGTGCAGCCTCTAGAACACGATGGGAGATGTTTTCTGTGCTGGCACAGTTTCTCCTTGCCAGACAGAGTGGAAAAGCTTTTTGCTAAGATGTAGACGAGAAGAGAGGCTAAAGACCAAGGTACGGTGCTCTGCAGAGCTAAGCACCGCTCCCGGACCTCTTTCGGCAGAAGACACACACTGCAGAGCACAGTGAGTGGCAGAATCGTCTTTGCGCGAAGAAGCAGCTTCTTCGTCTCCGGGAGCCGGAGAGAGCGGCAACTTCGCAAAGGTGATGAAACAAGCTGTACAACACTGCGATTGTGTGCGCAGCTTGCCAAGTGAGAGAAAACAGTACCTGACCACTCTCCTGCCTTTTCTATTCACATGAACATTCGATTGCAAGCTGTTTTGGACAACTTTCTTTCTCTTCTTGCAAAACACTCGGCAGACCTCCGTGCAGCCTCTAGAACACGATGGGAGATGTTTTCTGTGCTGGCACAGTTTCTCCTTGCCAGACAGAGTGGAAAAGCTTTTTGCTAAGATGTAGACGCCAAGAGAGACTAAAGAAGCAGGTATGGTGCTCTGCAGAGCTAAGCACCGCTCCCGGACCTCTTTCGGCAGAAGACACACACTGCAGAGCACAGTGAGCGGCAGAATCGTCTTTGCGCGAAGAAGAAGCTTCTTCGTCTCCGGGAGCCGGAGAGAGCGGCAACTTCGCAAAGGTGATGAAACAAGCTGTACAACACTGCGATTGTGTGCGCAGCTTGCCAACTGAGAGAAAACAGTACCTGACCACTCTCCTGCCTTTTCTATTCACATGAACATTCGATTGCAAGCTGTTTTGGACAACTTTCTTTCTCTTCTTGCAAAACACTCGGCAGACCTCCGTGCAGCCTCTAGAACACGATGGGAGATGTTTTCTGTGCCGGCACAGTTTCTCCTTGCCAGACAGAGTGGAAAAGCTTTTTGCTAAGATGTAGACGAGAAGAGAGGCTAAAGACGAAGGTAAGGTGCTCTGCAGAGCTAAGCACCGCTCCCGGACCTCTTTCGGCAGAAGGCGCTCAGCGCAGAGCACTGTGAGCGGCAGAATCGTCTTTGCGCGAAGAAGCAGCTTCTTCGTCTCCGGGAGCCGGAGAGAGCGGCAGCTTCGCAAAGGTGATGAAACAAGCTGTACAACACTGCGATTGTGTGCGCAGCTTGCCAACTGAGAGAAAACAGTACCAGACTGCTGTCCTGCCTTTTCTATTCACATGAACATTCGATTGCAAGCTGTTTTGGACAACTTTCTTTCTCTTCTTGCAAAACACTCGGCCGACCTCCGTGCAGCCTCTAGAACATGATGGGAGATGTTTTCTGTGCTTGCAGAGTTTCTCCTTGCCAGACAGAGTGGAAAAGCTTTTTGCTAAGATGTAGACGAGAAGAGAGGCTAAAGACGAAGGTACGGTGCTCTGCAGAGCTAAGCACCGCTCCCGGGCGTCTTTCGGCAGAAGGCGCACACCGCAGAGCACTGTGAGCGGCAGAATCGTCTTTGCGCGAAGAAGCAGCTTCTTCGTCTCCGGGAGCCGGAGAGAGCGGCAACTTGGCAAAGGTGATGAAACAAGCTGTACAACACTGCGATTGTGTGCGCAGCTTGCCAAGTGAGAGAAAACAGTACCTGACCACTCTCCTGCCTTTTCTATTCACATGAACATTCGATTGCAAGCTGTTTTGGACAACTTTCTTTCTCTTCTTGCAAAACACTCGGCAGACCTGCGTGCAGCCTCTAGAACACGATGGGAGATGTTCTCTGTGCTGGCACAGTTTCTCCTTGCCAGACAGAGTGGAAAAGCTTTTTGCTAAGATGTAGACGAGAAGAGAGGCTAAAGACGAAGGTACGGTGCTCTGCAGAGCTAAGCACCGCTCCCGGACCTCTTTCGGCAGAAGGCGCACACCGCAGAGCACTGTGAGCGGCAGAATCGTCTTTGCGCGAAGAAGCAGCTTCTTCGTCTCCGGGAGCCGGAGAGAGCGGCAACTTCGCAAAGGTGATGAAACAAGCTGTACAACACTGCGATTGTGTGCGCAGCTTGCCAAGTGAGAGAAAACAGTACCTGACCACTCTCCTGCCTTTTCTATTCACATGAACATTCGATTGCAAGCTGTTTTGGACAACTTTCTTTCTCTTCTTGCAAAACACTCGGCAGACCTCCGTGCAGCCTCTAGAACACGATGGGAGATGTTTTCTGTGCTGGCACAGTTTCTCCTTGCCAGACAGAGTGGAAAAGCTTTTTGCTAAGATGTAGACGAGAAGAGAGGCTAAAGACGAAGGTACGGTGCTCTGCAGAGCTAAGCACCGCTCCCGGACCTCTTTCGGCAGAAGACACACCCTGCAGAGCACTGTGAGCGGCAGAATCGTCTTTGCGCGAAAACGCAGCTTCTTCGTCTCCGGGAGCCGGAGAGAGCGGCAACTTGGCAAAGGTGATGAAACAAGCTGTACAACACTGCGATTGTGTGCGCAGCTTGCCAAGTGAGAGAAAACAGTACCTGACCACTCTCCTGCCTTTTCAATTCACATGAAGATTCGATTGCAAGCTGTTTTGGACAACTTTCTTTCTCTTCTTGCAAAACACTCGGCAGACCTGCGTGCAGCCTCTAGAACACGATGGGAGATGTTTTCTGTGCCGGCACAGTTTCTCCTTGCCAGACAGAGTGGAAAAGCTTTTTGCTAAGATGTAGACGAGAA
This sequence comes from Melozone crissalis, assembly GCF_028551555.1. NCBI lineage: Eukaryota > Metazoa > Chordata > Aves > Passeriformes > Passerellidae > Melozone > Melozone crissalis. The sequence goes on from NW_026535906.1 coordinate 122,536, forward strand.
GAGAGGCTAAAGAAGCAGGTATGGTGCTCTGCAGAGCAAAGCACAGCTCCCTGGCCTCTTTCGGCAGGAGACACACACTACAGAGCACTGTGAGCGGCAGAATAGTCTTTGCGCGAAAACGCAGCTTCTTCGTCTCCGGGAGCCGGAGAGAGCGGCAACTTCGCAAAGGTGATGAAACAAGCTGTACAACACTGCGATTGTGTGCGCAGCTTGCCAAGTGAGAGAAAACAGTACCTGACCACTCTCCTGCCTTTTCTATTCACATGAACATTCGATTGCAAGCTGTTTTGGACAACTTTCTTTCTCTTCTTGCAAAACACTCGGCAGACCTCCGTGCAGCCTCTAGAACACGATGGGAGATGTTCTCTGTGCTGCCACAGTTTCTCCTTGCCAGACAGAGTGGAAAAGCTTTTTGCTAAGATGTAGACGAGAAGAGAGGCTAAAGACCAAGGTACGGTGCTCTGCAGAGCTAAGCACCGCTCCCGGACCTCTTTTGGCAGAAGACACACCCTGCAGAGCACTGTGAGCGGCAGAATCGTCTTTGCGCGAAGAAGCAGCTTCTTCGTCTCCGGGAGCCGGAGAGAGCGGCAACTTCGCAAAGGTGATGAAACAAGCTGTACAACACTGCGATTGTGTGCGCAGCTTGCCAAGTGAGAGAAAACAGTACCTGACCACTCTCCTGCCTTTTCTATTCACATGAACATTCGATTGCAAGCTGTTTTGGACAACTTTCTTTCTCTTCTTGCAAAAAACTCGGCAGACCTCTGTGCAGCCTCTAGAACACGATGGTGCATGTTTTTTGTGCTGGCACAGTTTCTCCTTGCCAGACAGAGTGGAAAAGGTTTTTGCTAAGATGTAGACGAGAAGAGAGGCTAAAGACGAAGGTACGGTGCTCTGCAGAGCTAAGCACCGCTCCCGGGCGTCTTTCGGCAGAAGGCGCACACCGCAGAGCACTGTGAGCGGCAGAATCGTCTTTGCGCGAAGAAGCAGCTTCTTCGTCTCCGGGAGCCGGAGAGAGCGGCAACTTGGCAAAGGTGATGAAACAAGCTGTACAACACTGCGATTGTGTGCGCAGCTTGCCAAGTGAGAGAAAACAGTACCTGAGCACTCTCCTGCCTTTTCTATTCACATGAAGATTCGATTGCAAGCTGTTTTGGACAACTTTCTTTCTCTTCTTGCAAAACACTCGGCAGACCTCCGTGCAGCCTCTAGAACACGATGGAAGATGTTTTCTGTGCTCGCACAGTTTCTCCTTGCCAGACAGAGTGGAAAAGCTTTTTGCTAAGATGTAGACGAGAAGAGAGGCTAAAGACGAAGGTACGGTGCTCTGCAGAGCTAAGCACCGCTCCCGGACCTCTTTCGGCAGAAGGCGCACACCGCAGAGCACTGTGAGCGGCAGAATCGTCTTTGCGCGAAGAAGCAGCTTCTTCGTCTCCGGGAGCCGGAGAGAGCGGCAACTTGGCAAAGGTGATGAAACAAGCTGTACAACACTGCGATTGTGTGCGCAGCTTGCCAAGTGAGAGAAAACAGTACCTGACCACTCTCCTGCCTTTTCTATTCACATGAACATTCGATTGCAAGCTATTTTGGACAACTTTCTTTCTCTTCTTGCAAAACACTCGGCAGACCTCCGTGCAGCCTCTAGAACACGATGGGAGATGTTCTCTGTTCTGCCACAGTTTCTCCTTGCCAGACAGAGTGGAAAAGCTTTTTGCTAAGATGTAGACGAGAAGAGAGGCTAAAGACGAAGGTACGGTGCTCTGCAGAGCTAAGCACCGCTCCCGGGCGTCTTTCGGCAGAAGGCGCACACCGCAGAGCACTGTGAGCGGCAGAATCGTCTTTGCGCGAAGAAGCAGCTTCTTCGTCTCCGGGAGCCGGAGAGAGCGGCAACTTGGCAAAGGTGATGAAACAAGCTGTACAACACTGCGATTGTGTGCGCAGCTTGCCAAGTGAGAGAAAACAGTACCTGACCACTCTCCTGCCTTTTCTATTCACATGAACATTCGATTGCAAGCTGTTTTGGACAACTTTCTTTCTCTTCTTGCAAAACACTCGGCAGACCTCCGTGCAGCCTCTAGAACACGATGGGAGATGTTTTCTGTGCTGGCACAGTTTCTCCTTGCCAGACAGAGTGGAAAAGCTTTTTGCTAAGATGTAGACGAGAAGAGAGGCTAAAGACCAAGGTACGGTGCTCTGCAGAGCTAAGCACCGCTCCCGGACCTCTTTCGGCAGAAGACACGCACTGCAGAGCACTGTGAGCGGCAGAATCGTCTTTGCGCGAAAACGCAGCTTCTTCGTCTCCGGGAGCCGGAGAGAGCGGCAACTTGGCAAAGGTGATGAAACAAGCTGTACAACACTGCGATTGTGTGCGCAGCTTGCCAAGTGAGAGAAAACAGTACCTGACCACTCTCCTGCCTTTTCTATTCACATGAACATTCGATTGCAAGCTGTTTTGGACAACTTTCTTTCTCTTCTTGCAAAACACTCGGCAGACCTCCGTGCAGCCTCTAGAACACGATGGGAGATGTTTTCTGTGCTGGCACAGTTTCCTCTTTGCCAGACAGAGTGGAAAAGCTTTTTGCTAAGATGTAGACGAGAAGAGAGGCTAAAGACGAAGGTACGGTGCTCTGCAGAGCTAAGCACCGCTCCCGGACCTCTTTCGGCAGAAGACACACACTGCAGAGCACTGTGAGCGGCAGAATCGTCTTTGCGCGAAGAAGCAGCTTCTTCGTCTCCGGGAGCCGGAGAGAGCGGCAACTTCGCAAAGGTGATGAAACAAGCTGTACAACACTGCGATTGTGTGCGCAGCTTGCCAAGTGAGAGAAAACAGTACCTGACCACTCTCCTGCCTTTTCTATTCACATGAACATTCGATTGCAAGCTGTTTTGGACAACTTTCTTTCTCTTCTTGCAAAACACTCGGCAGACCTCCGTGCAGCCTCTAGAACACGATGGGAGATGTTTTCTGTGCTGGCACAGTTTCTCCTTGCCAGACAGAGTGGAAAAGCTTTTTGCTAAGATGTAGACGAGAAGAGAGGCTAAAGACGAAGGTACGGTGCTCTGCAGAGCTAAGCACCGCTCCCGGGCGTCTTTCGGCAGAAGGCGCACACCGCAGAGCACTGTGAGCGGCAGAATCGTCTTTGCGCGAAGAAGCAGCTTCTTCGTCTCCGGGAGCCGGAGAGAGCGGCAACTTGGCAAAGGTGATGAAACAAGCTGTACAACACTGCGATTGTGTGCGCAGCTTGCCAACTAAGAGAAAACAGTACCTGACCACTCTCCTGCCTTTTCAATTCACATGAACATTCGATTGCAAGCTGTTTTGGACAACTTCCTTTCTCTTCTTGCAAAACACTCGGCAGACCTCCGTGCAGCCTCTAGAACACGATGGGAGATGTTTTTTGTGCTGGCACAGTTTCTCCTTGCCAGACAGAGTGGAAAAGCTTTTTGCTAAGATGTAGACGCGAAGAGAGACTAAAGAAGCAGGTATGGTGCTCTGCAGAGCTAAGCACCGCTCCCGGACCTCTTTCGGCAGAAGACACACACTGCAGAGCACAGTGAGCGGCAGAATCGTCTTTGCGCGAAGAAGAAGCTTCTTCGTCTCCGGGAGCCGGAGAGAGCGGCAACTTCGCAAAGGTGATGAAACAAGCTGTACAACACTGCGATTGTGTGCGCAGCTTGCCAAGTGAGAGAAAACAGTACCTGACCACTCTCCTGCCTTTTCTATTCACATGAACATTCGATTGCAAGCTGTTTTGGACAACTTTCTTTCTCTTCTTGCAAAACACTCGGCAGACCTCCGTGCAGCCTCTAGAACACGATGGGAGATGTTTTCTGTGCTGGCACAGTTTCTCCTTGCCAGACAGTGTGGAAAAGCTTTTTGCTAAGATGTAGACGAGAAGAGAGGCTAAAGACGAAGGTACGGTGCTCTGCAGAGCTAAGCACCGCTCCCGGGCGTCTTTCGGCAGAAGGCGCACACCGCAGAGCACTGTGAGCGGCAGAATCGTCTTTGCGCGAAGAAGCAGCTTCTTCGTCTCCGGGAGCCGGAGAGAGCGGCAACTTGGCAAAGGTGATGAAACAAGCTGTACAACACTGCGATTGTGTGCGCAGCTTGCCAACTGAGAGAAAACAGTACCTGACCACTCTCCTGCCTTTTGTAATCACATGAACATTCGATTGCAAGCTGTTTTGGACAACTTTCTTTCTCTTCTCGCAAAACACTCGGCAGACCTGCGTGCAGCCTCTAGAACACGATGGGAGATGTTTTTTGTGCTCGCACAGTTTCTCCTTGCCAGACAGAGTGGAAAAGCTTTTTGGTAAGATGTAGACGAGAAGAGAGGCTAAAGACGAAGGTACGGTGCTCTGCAGAGTTAAGCACCGCTCCCGGGCGTCTTTCGGCAGAAGGCGCACACCGCAGAGCACTGTGAGCGGCAGAATCGTCTTTGCGCGAAGAAGCAGCTTCTTCGTCTCCGGGAGCCGGAGAGAGCGGCAACTTCGCAAAGGTGATGAAACAAGCTGTACAACACTGCGATTGTGTGCGCTGCTTGCCAAGTGAGAGAAAACAGTACCTGACCACTCTCCTGCCTTTTCTATTCACATGAACATTCGATTGCAAGCTGTTTTGGACAACTTTCTTTCTCTTCTTGCAAAACACTCGGCAGACCTCCGTGCAGCCTCTAGAACACGATGGGAGATGTTTTCTGTGCTGGCACAGTTTCTCCTTGCCAGACAGAGTGGAAAAGCTTTTTGCTAAGATGTAGACGAGAAGAGAGGCTAAAGACGAAGGTAAGGTGCTCTGCAGAGCTAAACACCTCTCCCGGACCTCTTTCGGCAGAAGGCGCTCAGCGCAGAGCACTGTGAGCGGCAGAATCGTCTTTGCGCGAAGAAGCAGCTTCTTCGTCTCCGGGAGCCGGAGAGAGCGGCAGCTTCGCAAAGGTGATGAAACAAGCTGTACAACACTGCGATTGTGTGCGCAGCTTGCCAAGTGAGAGAAAACAGTACCTGACCACTCTCCTGCCTTTTCTATACACATGAACATTCGATTGCAAGCTGTTTTGGACAACTTTCTTTCTCTTCTTGCAAAACACTCGGCAGACCTCCGTGCAGCCTCTAGAACACGATGGAAGATGTTTTCTGTGCTGGCACAGTTTCTCCTTGCCAGACAGAGTGGAAAAGCTTTTTGCTAAGATGTAGACGAGAAGAGAGGCTAAAGACGAAGGTACGGTGCTCTGCAGAGCTAAGCACCGCTCCCGGACCTCTTTCGGCAGAAGGCGCACACCGCAGAGCACTGTGAGCGGCAGAATCGTCTTTGCGCGAAGAAGCAGCTTCTTCGTCTCCGGGAGCCGGAGAGAGCGGCAACTTGGCAAAGGTGATGAAACAAGCTGTACAACACTGCGATTGTGTGCGCAGCTTGCCAAGTGAGAGAAAACAGTACCTGACCACTCTCCTGCCTTTTCAATTCACATGAAGATTCGATTGCAAGCTGTTTTGGACAACTTTCTTTCTCTTCTTGCAAAACACTCGGCAGACCTCCGTGCAGCCTCTAGAACACGATGGGAGATGTTTTCTGTGCCGACACAGTTTCTCCTTGCCAGACAGAGTGGAAAAGCTTTTTGCTAAGATGTAGACGAGAAGAGAGGCTAAAGACGAAGGTACGGTGCTCTGCAGAGCTAAGCACCGCTCCCGGGCGTCTTTCGGCAGAAGGCGCACACCGCAGAGCACTGTGAGCGGCAGAATCGTCTTTGCGCGAAGAAGCAGCTTCTTCGTCTCCGGGAGCCGGAGAGAGCGGCAACTTGTCAAAGGTGATGAAACAAGCTGTACAACACTGCGATTGTGTGCGCAGCTTGCCAAGTGAGAGAAAACAGTACCTGACCACTCTCCTGCCTTTTGTAATCACATGAACATTCGATTGCAAGCTGTTTTGGACAACTTTCTTTCTCTTCTCGCAAAACACTCGGCAGACCTGCGTGCAGCCTCTAGAACACGATGGGAGATGTTTTTTGTGCTGGCACAGTTTCTCCTTGCCAGACAGAGTGGAAAAGCTTTTTGGTAAGATGTAGACGAGAAGAGAGGCTAAAGACGAAGGTACGGTGCTCTGCAGAGCTAAGCACCGCTCCCGGGCGTCTTTCGGCAGAAGGCGCACACCGCAGAGCACTGTGAGCGGCAGAATCGTCTTTGCGCTAAGAAGCAGCTTCTTCGTCTCCGGGAGCCGGAGAGAGCGGCAACTTCGCAAAGGTGATGAAACAAGCTGTACAACACTGCGATTGTGTGCGCAGCTTGCCAAGTGAGAGAAAACAGTACCTGACCACTCTCCTGCCTTTTCTATTCACATGAACATTCGATTGGAAGCTGTTTTGGACAACTTTCTTTCTCTTCTTGCAAAACACTCGGCAGACCTCCGTGCAGCCTCTAGAACACGATGGGAGATGTTTTCTGTGCTGGCACAGTTTCTCCTTGCCAGACAGAGTGGAAAAGCTTTTTGCTAAGATGTAGACGAGAAGAGAGGCTAAAGACGAAGGTACGGTGCTCTGCAGAGCTAAGCACCGCTCCCGGACCTCTTTCGGCAGAAGGCGCACACCGCAGAGCACTGTGAGCGGCAGAATCGTCTTTGCGCGAAGAAGCAGCTTCTTCGTCTCCGGGAGCCGGGGAGAGCGGCAGCTTCGCAAAGGTGATGAAACAAGCTGTACAACACTGCGATTGTGTGCGCTGCTTGCCAACTGAGAGAAAACAGTACCTGACCACTCTCCTGCCTTTTCTATACACATGAACATTCGATTGCAAGCTGTTTTGGACAACTTTCTTTCTCTTCTTGCAAAACACTCGGCAGACCTCCGTGCAGCCTCTAGAACACGATGGGAGATGTTTTCTGTGCTGGCACAGTTTCTCCTTGCCAGACAGAGTGGAAAAGCTTTTTGCTAAGATGTAGACGAGAAGAGAGGCTAAAGACGAAGGTACGGTGCTCTGCAGAGCTAAGCACCGCTCCCGGACCTCTTTCGGCAGAAGGCGCACACCGCAGAGCAGTGTGAGCGGCAGAATCGTCTTTGCGCGAAGAAGCAGCTTCTTCGTCTCCGGGAGCCGGAGAGAGCGGCAACTTCGCAAAGGTGATGAAACAAGCTGTACAACACTGCGATTGTGTGCGCAGCTTGCCAACTGAGAGAAAACAGTACCTGACCACTCTCCTGCCTTTTCTATTCACATGAACATTCGATTGCAAGCTGTTTTGGACAACTTTCTTTCTCTTCTTGCAAAACACTCGGCAGACCTCCGTGCAGCCTCTAGAACACGATGGGAGATGTTCTCTGTGCTGCCACAGTTTCTCCTTGCCAGACAGAGTGGAAAAGCTTTTTGGTAAGATGTAGACGAGAAGAGAGGCTAAAGACGAAGGTACGGTGCTCTGCAGAGCTAAGCACCGCTCTCGGGCGTCTTTCGGCAGAAGGCGCACACCGCAGAGCACTGTGAGCGGCAGAATCGTCTTTGCGCGAAGAAGCAGCTTCTTCGTCTCCGGGAGCCGGAGAGAGCGGCAACTTGGCAAAGGTGATGAAACAAGCTGTACAACACTGCGATTGTGTGCGCAGCTTGCCAAGTGAGAGAAAACAGTACCTGACCACTCTCCTGCCTTTTCTATTCACATGAACATTCGATTGCAAGCTGTTTTGGACAACTTTCTTTCTCTTCTTGCAAAACACTCGGCAGACCTCTGTGCAGCCTCTAGAACACATGGTGGTGTTTTTTGTGCTGGCACAGTTTCTCCTTGCCAGACAGAGTGGAAAAGCTTTTTGCTAAGATGTAGACGAGAAGAGAGGCTAAAGACGAAGGTACGGTGCTCTGCAGAGCTAAGCACCGCTCCCGGACCTCTTTCGGCAGAAGGCGCACACCGCAGAGCACTGTGAGCGGCAGAATCGTCTTTGCGCGAAGAAGCAGCTTCTTCGTCTCCGGGAGCCGGAGAGAGCGGCAACTTGGCAAAGGTGATGAAACAAGCTGTACAACACTGCGATTGTGTGCGCAGCTTGCCAACTGAGAGAAAACAGTACCTGACCACTCTCCTGCCTTTTCTATTCACATGAACATTCGATTGGAAGCTGTTTTGGACAACTTTCTTTCTCTTCTTGCAAAACACTCGGCAGACCTGCGTGCAGCCTCTAGAACACGATGGGAGATGTTTTTTGTGCTGGCACAGTTTCTCCTTGCCAGACAGAGTGGAAAAGCTTTTTGCTAAGATGTAGACGCGAAGAGAGACTAAAGAAGCAGGTATGGTGCTCTGCAGAGCTAAGCACCGCTCCCGGACCTCTTTCGGCAGAAGACACACACTGCAGAGCACAGTGAGCGGCAGAATCGTCTTTGCGCGAAGAAGAAGCTTCTTCGTCTCCGGGAGCCGGAGAGAGCGGCAACTTCGCAAAGGTGATGAAACAAGCTGTACAAGACTGCGATTGTGTGCGCAGCTTGCCAACTAAGAGAAAACAGTACCTGACCACTCTCCTGCCTTTTCTATTCACATGAACATTCGATTGCAAGCTGTTTTGGACATCTTTCTTTCTCTTCTCGCAAAACACTCGGCAGACCTCCGTGCAGCCTCTAGAACACGATGGGAGATTTTTTTGGTGCTCGCACAGTTTCTCCTTGCCAGACAGAGTGGAAAAGCTTTTTGGTAAGATGTAGACGAGAAGAGAGGCTAAAGACGAAGGTACGGTGCTCTGCAGAGTTAAGCACCGCTCCCGGGCGTCTTTCGGCAGAAGGCGCACACCGCAGAGCACTGTGAGCGGCAGAATCGTCTTTGCGCGAAGAAGCAGCTTCTTCGTCTCCGGGAGCCGGAGAGAGCGGCAACTTGGCAAAGGTGATGAAACAAGCTGTACAACACTGCGATTGTGTGCGCAGCTTGCCAAGTGAGAGAAAACAGTACCTGACCACTCTCCTGCCTTTTCTATTCACATGAACATTCGATTGCAAGCTGTTTTGGACAACTTTCTTTCTCTTCTCGCAAAACACTCGGCAGACCTGCGTGCAGCCTCTAGAACACGATGGGAGATGTTTTTTGTGCTCGCACAATTTCTCCTTGCCAGACAGAGTGGAAAAGCTTTTTGGTAAGATGTAGACGAGAAGAGAGGCTAAAGACGAAGGTACGGTGCTCTGCAGAGTTAAGCACCGCTCCCGGGCGTCTTTCGGCAGAAGGCGCACACCGCAGAGCACTGTGAGCGGCAGAATCGTCTTTGCGCGAAGAAGCAGCTTCTTCGTCTCCGGGAGCCGGAGAGAGCGGCAACTTCGCAAAGGTGATGAAACAAGCTGTACAACACTGCGATTGTGTGCGCTGCTTGCCAAGTGAGAGAAAACAGTACCTGACCACTCTCCTGCCTTTTCTATTCACATGAACATTCGATTGCAAGCTATTTTGGACAACTTTCTTTCTCTTCTTGCAAAACACTCGGCAGACCTCCGTGCAGCCTCTAGAACACGATGGGAGATGTTTTCTGTGCTGGCACAGTTTCTCCTTGCCAGACAGAGTGGAAAAGCTTTTTGCTAAGATGTAGACGAGAAGAGAGGCTAAAGACGAAGGTAAGGTGCTCTGCAGAGCTAAACACCTCTCCCGGACCTCTTTCGGCAGAAGGCGCTCAGCGCAGAGCACTGTGAGCGGCAGAATCGTCTTTGCGCGAAGAAGCAGCTTCTTCGTCTCCGGGAGCCGGAGAGAGCGGCAGCTTCGCAAAGGTGATGAAACAAGCTGTACAACACTGCGATTGTGTGCGCAGCTTGCCAAGTGAGAGAAAACAGTACCTGACCACTCTCCTGCCTTTTCTATACACATGAACATTCGATTGCAAGCTGTTTTGGACAACTTTCTTTCTCTTCTTGCAAAACACTCGGCAGACCTCCGTGCAGCCTCTAGAACACGATGGAAGATGTTTTCTGTGCTCGCACAGTTTCTCCTTGCCAGACAGAGTGGAAAAGCTTTTTGCTAAGATGTAGACGAGAAGAGAGGCTAAAGACGAAGGTACGGTGCTCTGCAGAGCTAAGCACCGCTCCCGGACCTCTTTCGGCAGAAGGCGCACACCGCAGAGCACTGTGAGCGGCAGAATCGTCTTTGCGCGAAGAAGCAGCTTCTTCGTCTCCGGGAGCCGGAGAGAGCGGCAACTTGGCAAAGGTGATGAAACAAGCTGTACAACACTGCGATTGTGTGCGCAGCTTGCCAAGTGAGAGAAAACAGTACCTGACCACTCTCCTGCCTTTTCAATTCACATGAAGATTCGATTGCAAGCTGTTTTGGACAACTTTCTTTCTCTTCTTGCAAAACACTCGGCAGACCTCCGTGCAGCCTCTAGAACACGATGGGAGATGTTTTCTGTGCTGGCACAGTTTCTCCTTGCCAGACAGAGTGGAAAAGCTTTTTGCTAAGATGTAGACGAGAAGAGAGGCTAAAGAAGCAGGTATGGTGCTCTGCAGAGCAAAGCACAGCTCCCTGGCCTCTTTCGGCAGGAGACACACACTACAGAGCACTGTGAGCGGCAGAATCGTCTTTGCGCGAAAACGCAGCTTCTTCGTCTCCGGGAGCCGGAGAGAGCGGCAACTTGGCAAAGGTGATGAAACAAGCTGTACAACACTGCGATTGTGTGCGCAGCTTGCCAAGTGAGAGAAAACAGTACCTGACCACTCTCCTGCCTTTTCTATTCACATGAACATTCGATTGGAAGCTGTTTTGGACAACTTTCTTTCTCTTCTTGCAAAACACTCGGCAGACCTCCGTGCAGCCTCTAGAACACGATGGGAGATGTTTTCTGTGCTGGCACAGTTTCTCCTTGCCAGACAGAGTGGAAAAGCTTTTTGCTAAGATGTAGACGAGAAGAGAGGCTAAAGACGAAGGTACGGTGCTCTGCAGAGCTAAGCACCGCTCCCGGACCTCTTTCGGCAGAAGACACACACTGCAGAGCACTGTGAGCGGCAGAATCGTCTTTGCGCGAAGAAGCAGCTTCTTCGTCTCCGGGAGCCGGAGAGAGCGGCAACTTGGCAAAGGTGATGAAACAAGCTGTACAACACTGCGATTGTGTGCGCAGCTTGCCAAGTGAGAGAAAACAGTACCTGACCACTCTCCTGCCTTTTGTAATCACATGAACATTCGATTGCAAGCTGTTTTGGACAACTTTCTTTCTCTTCTTGCAAAACACTCGGCAGACCTCCGTGCAGCCTCTAGAACACGATGGGAGATGTTTTTTGTGCTCGCACAGTTTCTCCTTGCCAGACAGAGTGGAAAAGCTTTTTGGTAAGATGTAGACGAGAAGAGAGGCTAAAGACGAAGGTACGGTGCTCTGCAGAGTTAAGCACCGCTCCCGGGCCTCTTTCGGCAGAAGGCGCACACCGCAGAGCACTGTGAGCGGCAGAATCGTCTTTGCGCGAAGAAGCAGCTTCTTCGTCTCCGGGAGCCGGAGAGAGCGGCAACTTCGCAAAGGTGATGAAACAAGCTGTACAACACTGCGATTGTGTGCGCAGTTTGCCAACAGAGAGAAAACAGTACCTGACCACTCTCCTGCCTTTTCTATTCACATGAACATTCGATTGGAAGCTGTTTTGGACAACTTTCTTTCTCTTCTTGCAAAACACTCGGCAGACCTCCGTGCAGCCTCTAGAACACGATGGGAGATGTTTTCTGTGCTGGCACAGTTTCTCCTTGCCAGACAGAGTGGAAAAGCTTTTTGCTAAGATGTAGACGAGAAGAGAGGCTAAAGACGAAGGTACGGTGCTCTGCAGAGCTAAGCACCGCTCCCGGACCTCTTTCGGCAGAAGGCGCACACCGCAGAGCACTGTGAGCGGCAGAATCGTCTTTGCGCGAAGAAGCAGCTTCTTCGTCTCCGGGAGCCGGGGAGAGCGGCAGCTTCGCAAAGGTGATGAAACAAGCTGTACAACACTGCGATTGTGTGCGCTGCTTGCCAACTGAGAGAAAACAGTACCTGACCACTCTCCTGCCTTTTCTATACACATGAACATTCGATTGCAAGCTGTTTTGGACAACTTTCTTTCTCTTCTTGCAAAACACTCGGCAGACCTCCGTGCAGCCTCTAGAACACGATGGGAGATGTTTTCTGTGCTGGCACAGTTTCTCCTTGCCAGACAGAGTGGAAAAGCTTTTTGCTAAGATGTAGACGAGAAGAGAGGCTAAAGACGAAGGTACGGTGCTCTGCAGAGCTAAGCACCGCTCCCGGACCTCTTTCGGCAGAAGGCGCACACCGCAGAGCAGTGTGAGCGGCAGAATCGTCTTTGCGCGAAGAAGCAGCTTCTTCGTCTCCGGGAGCCGGAGAGAGCGGCAACTTGGCAAAGGTGATGAAACAAGCTGTACAACACTGCGATTGTGTGCGCAGCTTGCCAAGTGAGAGAAAACAGTACCTGACCACTCTCCTGCCTTTTCTATTCACATGAACATTCGATTGCAAGCTGTTTTGGACAACTTTCTTTCTCTTCTTGCAAAACACTCGGCAGACCTGCGTGCAGCCTCTAGAACACGATGGGAGATGTTTTTTGTGCTGGCACAGTTTCTCCTTGCCAGACAGAGTGGAAAAGCTTTTTGCTAAGATGTAGACGCGAAGAGAGACTAAAGAAGCAGGTATGGTGCTCTGCAGAGCTAAGCACCGCTCCCGGACCTCTTTCGGCAGAAGACACACACTGCAGAGCACAGTGAGCGGCAGAATCGTCTTTGCGCGAAGAAGAAGCTTCTTCGTCTCCGGGAGCCGGAGAGAGCGGCAACTTCGCAAAGGTGATGAAACAAGCTGTACAAGACTGCGATTGTGTGCGCAGCTTGCCAACTAAGAGAAAACAGTACCTGACCACTCTCCTGCCTTTTCTATTCACATGAACATTCGATTGCAAGCTGTTTTGGACAACTTTCTTTCTCTTCTCGCAAAACACTCGGCAGACCTCCGTGCAGCCTCTAGAACACGATGGGAGATGTTTTTTGTGCTCGCACAGTTTCTCCTTGCCAGACAGAGTGGAAAAGCTTTTTGGTAAGATGTAGACGAGAAGAGAGGCTAAAGACGAAGGTACGGTGCTCTGCAGAGTTAAGCACCGCTCCCGGGCGTCTTTCGGCAGAAGGCGCACACCGCAGAGCACTGTGAGCGGCAGAATCGTCTTTGCGCGAAGAAGCAGCTTCTTCGTCTCCGGGAGCCGGAGAGAGCGGCAACTTGGCAAAGGTGATGAAACAAGCTGTACAACACTGCGATTGTGTGCGCAGCTTGCCAAGTGAGAGAAAACAGTACCTGACCACTCTCCTGCCTTTTCTATTCACATGAACATTCGATTGCAAGCTGTTTTGGACAACTTTCTTTCTCTTCTTGCAAAACACTCGGCAGACCTCCGTGCAGCCTCTAGAACACGATGGGAGATGTTTTCTGTGCTGGCACAGTTTCTCCTTGCCAGACAGAGTGGAAAAGCTTTTTGCTAAGATGTAGACGAGAAGAGAGGCTAAAGACGAAGGTAAGGTGCTCTGCAGAGCTAAGCACCGCTCCCGGACCTCTTTCGGCAGAAGGCGCTCAGCGCAGAGCACTGTGAGCGGCAGAATCGTCTTTGCGCGAAGAAGCAGCTTCTTCGTCTCCGGGAGCCGGAGAGAGCGGCAGCTTCGCAAAGGTGATGAAACAAGCTGTACAACACTGCGATTGTGTGCGCAGCTTGCCAAGTGAGAGAAAACAGTACCTGACCACTCTCCTGCCTTTTCTATTCACATGAACATTCGATTGCAAGCTGTTTTGGACAACTTTCTTTCTCTTCTTGCAAAACACTCGGCAGACCTCCGTGCAGCCTCTAGAACACGATGGGAGATGTTTTCTGTGCTGGCACAGTTTCTCCTTGCCAGACAGAGTGGAAAAGCTTTTTGCTAAGATGTAGACGAGAAGAGAGGCTAAAGACGAAGGTACGGTGCTCTGCAGAGCTAAGCACCACTCCCGGGCGTCTTTCGGCAGAAGGCGCACACCGCAGAGCACTGTGAGCGGCAGAATCGTCTTTGCGCGAAGAAGCAGCTTCTTCGTCTCCGGGAGCCGGAGAGAGCGGCAACTTGTCAAAGGTGATGAAACAAGCTGTACAACACTGCGATTGTGTGCGCAGCTTGCCAAGTGAGAGAAAACAGTACCTGACCACTCTCCTGCCTTTTGTAATCACATGAATATTCGATTGCAAGCTGTTTTGGACAACTTTCTTTCTCTTCTCGCAAAACACTCGGCAGACCTGCGTGCAGCCTCTAGAACACGATGGGAGATGTTTTTTGTGCTCGCACAGTTTCTCCTTGCCAGACAGAGTGGAAAAGCTTTTTGGTAAGATGTAGACGAGAAGAGAGGCTAAAGACGAAGGTACGGTGCTCTGCAGAGTTAAGCACCGCTCCCGGGCGTCTTTCGGCAGAAGGCGCACACCGCAGAGCACTGTGAGCGGCAGAATCGTCTTTGCGCGAAGAAGCAGCTTCTTCGTCTCCGGGAGCCGGAGAGAGCGGCAACTTCGCAAAGGTGATGAAACAAGCTGTACAACACTGCGATTGTGTGCGCAGCTTGCCAAGTGAGAGAAAACAGTACCTGACCACTCTCCTGCCTTTTCTATTCACATGAACATTCGATTGGAAGCTGTTTAGGACAACTTTCTTTCTCTTCTTGCAAAACACTCGGCAGACCTCCGTGCAGCCTCTAGAACACGATGGGAGATGTTTTCTGTGCTGGCACAGTTTCTCCTTGCCAGACAGAGTGGAAAAGCTTTTTGCTAAGATGTAGACGAGAAGAGAGGCTAAAGACGAAGGTACGGTGCTCTGCAGAGCTAAGCACCGCTCCCGGACCTCTTTCGGCAGAAGGCGCACACCGCAGAGCACTGTGAGCGGCAGAATCGTCTTTGCGCGAAGAAGCAGCTTCTTCGTCTCCGGGAGCCGGGGAGAGCGGCAGCTTCGCAAAGGTGATGAAACAAGCTGTACAACACTGCGATTGTGTGCGCTGCTTGCCAACTGAGAGAAAACAGTACCTGACCACTCTCCTGCCTTTTCTATACACATGAACATTCGATTGCAAGCTGTTTTGGACAACTTTCTTTCTCTTCTTGCAAAACACTCGGCAGACCTCCGTGCAGCCTCTAGAACACGATGGGAGATGTTTTCTGTGCTGGCACAGTTTCTCCTTGCCAGACAGAGTGGAAAAGCTTTTTGCTAAGATGTAGACGAGAAGAGAGGCTAAAGACGAAGGTACGGTGCTCTGCAGAGCTAAGCACCGCTCCCGGACCTCTTTCGGCAGAAGGCGCACACCGCAGAGCAGTGTGAGCGGCAGAATCGTCTTTGCGCGAAGAAGCAGCTTCTTCGTCTCCGGGAGCCGGAGAGAGCGGCAACTTGGCAAAGGTGATGAAACAAGCTGTACAACACTGCGATTGTGTGCGCAGCTTGCCAAGTGAGAGAAAACAGTACCTGACCACTCTCCTGCCTTTTCTATTCACATGAACATTCGATTGCAAGCTGTTTTGGACAACTTTCTTTCTCTTCTTGCAAAACACTCGGCAGACCTCCGTGCAGCCTCTAGAACACGATGGGAGATGTTCTCTGTGCTGCCACAGTTTCTCCTTGCCAGACAGAGTGGAAAAGCTTTTTGGTAAGATGTAGACGAGAAGAGAGGCTAAAGACGAAGGTACGGTGCTCTGCAGAGCTAAGCACCGCTCTCGGGCGTCTTTCGGCAGAAGGCGCACACCGCAGAGCACTGTGAGCGGCAGAATCGTCTTTGCGCGAAGAAGCAGCTTCTTCGTCTCCGGGAGCCGGAGAGAGCGGCAACTTGGCAAAGGTGATGAAACAAGCTGTACAACACTGCGATTGTGTGCGCAGCTTGCCAAGTGAGAGAAAACAGTACCTGACCACTCTCCTGCCTTTTCTATTCACATGAACATTCGATTGGAAGCTGTTTTGGACAACTTTCTTTCTCTTCTTGCAAAACACTCGGCAGACCTGCGTGCAGCCTCTAGAACACGATGGGAGATGTTTTTTGTGCTGGCACAGTTTCTCCTTGCCAGACAGAGTGGAAAAGCTTTTTGCTAAGATGTAGACGCGAAGAGAGACTAAAGAAGCAGGTATGGTGCTCTGCAGAGCTAAGCACCGCTCCCGGACCTCTTTCGGCAGAAGACACACACTGCAGAGCACAGTGAGCGGCAGAATCGTCTTTGCGCGAAGAAGAAGCTTCTTCGTCTCCGGGAGCCGGAGAGAGCGGCAACTTCGCAAAGGTGATGAAACAAGCTGTACAAGACTGCGATTGTGTGCGCAGCTTGCCAACTAAGAGAAAACAGTACCTGACCACTCTCCTGCCTTTTCTATTCACATGAACCTTCGATTGCAAGCTGTTTTGGACAACTTTCTTTCTCTTCTCGCAAAACACTCGGCAGACCTCCGTGCAGCCTCTAGAACACGATGGGAGATGTTTTTTGTGCTCGCACAGTTTCTCCTTGCCAGACAGAGTGGAAAAGCTTTTTGGTAAGATGTAGACGAGAAGAGAGGCTAAAGACGAAGGTACGGTGCTCTGCAGAGTTAAGCACCGCTCCCGGGCGTATTTCGGCAGAAGGCGCACACCGCAGAGCACTGTGAGCGGCAGAATTGTCTTTGCGCGAAGAAGCAGCTTCTTCGTCTCCGGGAGCCGGAGAGAGCGGCAACTTGGCAAAGGTGATGAAACAAGCTGTACAACACTGCGATTGTGTGCGCAGCTTGCCAACTGAGAGAAAACAGTACCTGACCACTCTCCTGCCTTTTCTATTCACATGAACATTCGATTGCAAGCTGTTTTGGACAACTTTCTTTCTCTTCTTGCAAAACACTCGGCAGACCTCCGTGCAGCCTCTAGAACACGATGGGAGATGTTTTCTGTGCTGGCACAGTTTCTCCTTGCCAGACAGAGTGGAAAAGCTTTTTGCTAAGATGTAGACGAGAAGAGAGGCTAAAGACGAAGGTAAGGTGCTCTGCAGAGCTAAGCACCGCTCCCGGACCTCTTTCGGCAGAAGGCGCTCAGCGCAGAGCACTGTGAGCGGCAGAATCGTCTTTGCGCGAAGAAGCAGCTTCTTCGTCTCCGGGAGCCGGAGAGAGCGGCAGCTTCGCAAAGGTGATGAAACAAGCTGTACAACACTGCGATTGTGTGCGCAGCTTGCCAAGTGAGAGAAAACAGTACCTGACCACTCTCCTGCCTTTTCTATTCACATGAACATTCGATTGCAAGCTGTTTTGGACAACTTTCTTTCTCTTCTTGCAAAACACTCGGCAGACCTCCGTGCAGCCTCTAGAACACGATGGGAGATGTTTTCTGTGCTGGCACAGTTTCTCCTTGCCAGACAGAGTGGAAAAGATTTTTGCTAAGATGTAGACGAGAAGAGAGGCTAAAGACGAAGGTACGGTGCTCTGCAGAGCTAAGCACCGCTCCCGGACCTCTTTCGGCAGAAGGCGCACACCGCAGAGCAGTGTGAGCGGCAGAATCGTCTTTGCGCGAAGAAGCAGCTTCTTCGTCTCCGGGAGCCGGAGAGAGCGGCAACTTGGCAAAGGTGATGAAACAAGCTGTACAACACTGCGATTGTGTGCGCAGCTTGCCAACTGAGAGAAAACAGTACCTGACCACTCTCCTGCCTTTTCTATTCACATGAACATTCGATTGCAAGCAGTTTTGGACAACTTTCTTTCTCTTCTTGCAAAACACTCGGCAGACCTGCGTGCAGCCTCTAGAACACGATGGGAGATGTTCTCTGTGCTGCCACAGTTTCTCCTTGCCAGACAGAGTGGAAAAGCTTTTTGCTAAGATGTAGACGAGAAGAGAGGCTAAAGACGAAGGTAAGGTGCTCTGCAGAGCTAAGCACCGCTCCCGGACCTCTTTCGGCAGAAGGCGCTCAGCGCAGAGCACTGTGAGCGGCAGAATCGTCTTTGCGCGAAGAAGCAGCTTCTTCGTCTCCGGGAGCCGGAGAGAGCGGCAGCTTCGCAAAGGTGATGAAACAAGCTGTACAACACTGCGATTGTGTGCGCAGCTTGCCAAGTGAGAGAAAACAGTACCTGACCACTCTCCTGCCTTTTCTATTCACATGAACATTCGATTGCAAGCTGTTTTGGACAACTTTCTTTCTCTTCTTGCAAAACACTCGGCAGACCTCCGTGCAGCCTCTAGAACACGATGGGAGATGTTTTCTGTGCTGGCACAGTTTCTCCTTGCCAGACAGAGTGGAAAAGCTTTTTGCTAAGATGTAGACGAGAAGAGAGGCTAAAGACGAAGGTACGGTGCTCTGCAGAGCTAAGCACCGCTCCCGGACCTCTTTCGGCAGAAGGCGCACACCGCAGAGCAGTGTGAGCGGCAGAATCGTCTTTGCGCGAAGAAGCAGCTTCTTCGTCTCCGGGAGCCGGAGAGAGCGGCAACTTGGCAAAGGTGATGAAACAAGCTGTACAACACTGCGATTGTGTGCGCAGCTTGCCAACTGAGAGAAAACAGTACCTGACCACTCTCCTGCCTTTTCTATTCACATGAACATTCGATTGCAAGCAGTTTTGGACAACTTTCTTTCTCTTCTTGCAAAACACTCGGCAGACCTGCGTGCAGCCTCTAGAACACGATGGGAGATGTTCTCTGTGCTGCCACAGTTTCTCCTTGCCAGACAGACTGGAAAAGCTTTTTGCTAAGATGTAGACGAGAAGAGAGGCTAAAGACGAAGGTACGGTGCTCTGCAGAGCTAAGCACCGCTCCCGGACCTCTTTCGGCAGAAGGCGCACACCGCAGAGCACTGTGAGCGGCAGAATCGTCTTTGCGCGAAGAAGCAGCTTCTTCGTCTCCGGGAGCCGGAGAGAGCGGCAACTTCGCAAAGGTGATGAAACAAGCTGTACAACACTGCGATTGTGTGCGCAGCTTGCCAACTGAGAGAAAACAGTACCTGACCACTCTCCTGCCTTTTCTATTCACATGAACATTCGATTGCAAGCTGTTTTGGACAACTTTCTTTCTCTTCTTGCAAAACACTCGGCAGACCTCCGTGCAGCCTCTAGAACACGATGGGAGATGTTTTCTGTGCTGGCACAGTTTCTCCTTGCCAGACAGAGTGGAAAAGCTTTTTGCTAAGATGTAGACGAGAAGAGAGGCTAAAGACGAAGGTACGGTGCTCTGCAGAGCTAAGCACCGCTCCCGGACCTCTTTCGGCAGAAGACACACACTGCAGAGCACTGTGAGCGGCAGAATCGTCTTTGCGCGAAAACGCAGCTTCTTCGTCTCCGGGAGCCGGAGAGAGCGGCAACTTCGCAAAGGTGATGAAACAAGCTGTACAACACTGCGATTGTGTGCGCAGCTTGCCAACTAAGAGAAAACAGTACCTGACCACTCTCCTGCCTTTTCTATTCACATGAACATTCGATTGCAAGCTGTTTTGGACAACTTTCTTTCTCTTCTTGCAATAAACTCGGCAGACCTCTGTGCAGCCTCTAGAACACGATGGTGCATGTTTTTTGTGCTGGCACAGTTTCTCCTTACCAGACAGAGTGGAAAAGGTTTTTGCTAAGATGTAGACGAGAAGAGAGGCTAAAGACGAAGGTACGGTGCTCTGCAGAGCTAAGCACCGCTCCCGGACCTCTTTCGGCAGAAGGCGCACACCGCAGAGCACTGTGAGCGGCAGAATCGTCTTTGCGCGAAGAAGCAGCTTCTTCGTCTCCGGGAGCCGGAGAGAGCGGCAGCTTCGCAAAGGTGATGAAACAAGCTGTACAACACTGCGATTGTGTGCGCAGCTTGCCAAGTGAGAGAAAACAGTACCTGACCACTCTCCTGCCTTTTCAATTCACATGAAGATTCGATTGCAAGCTGTTTTGGACAACTTTCTTTCTCTTCTTGCAAAACACTCGGCAGACCTCCGTGCAGCCTCTAGAACACGATGGGAGATGTTTTCTGTGCCGGCACAGTTTCTCCTTGCCAGACAGAGTGGAAAAGCTTTTTGCTAAGATGTAGACGAGAAGAGAGGCTAAAGAAGCAGGTATGGTGCTCTGCAGAGCAAAGCACAGCTCCCTGGCCTCTTTCGGCAGGAGACACACACTACAGAGCACTGTGAGCGGCAGAATCGTCTTTGCGCGAAGAAGCAGCTTCTTCGTCTCCGGGAGCCGGAGAGAGCGGCAACTTGGCAAAGGTGATGAAACAAGCTGTACAACACTGCGATTGTGTGCGCAGCTTGCCAAGTGAGAGAAAACAGTACCTGACCACTCTCCTGCCTTTTCTATTCACATGAACATTCGATTGCAAGCTGTTTTGGACAACTTTCTTTCTCTTCTTACAAAACACTCGGCAGACCTCCCTGCAGCCTCTAGAACACGATGGGAGATGTTTTCTGTGCCGGCACAGTTTCTCTTTGCCAGACAGAGTGGAAAAGCTTTTTGGTAAGATGTAGACGAGAAGAGAGGCTAAAGACGAAGGTACGGTGCTCTGCAGAGCTAAGCACCGCTCCCGGACCTCTTTCGGCAGAAGACACACACTGCAGAGCACTGTGAGCGGCAGAATCGTCTTTGCGCGAAGAAGCAGCTTCTTCGTCTCCGGGAGCCGGAGAGAGCGGCAGCTTCGCAAAGGTGATGAAACAAGCTGTACAACACTGCGATTGTGTGCGCAGCTTGCCAAGTGAGAGAAAACAGTACCTGACCACTCTCCTGCCTTTTCTATTCACATGAACATTCGATTGCAAGCTGTTTTGGACAACTTTCTTTCTCTTCTTGCAAAACACTCGGCAGACCTCCGTGCAGCCTCTAGAACACGATGGGAGATGTTTTCTCTGCTGGCACAGTTTCTCCTTGCCAGACAGAGTGGAAAAGGTTTTTGCTAAGATGTAGACGAGAAGAGAGGCTAAAGACGAAGGTACGGTGCTCTGCAGAGCTAAGCACCGCTCCCGGGCGTCTTTCGGCAGAAGGCGCACACCGCAGAGCACTGTGAGCGGCAGAATCGTCTTTGCGCGAAGAAGCAGCTTCTTCGTCTCCGGGAGCCGGAGAGAGCGGCAACTTGGCAAAGGTGATGAAACAAGCTGTACAACACTGCGATTGTGTGCGCAGCTTGCCAAGTGAGAGAAAACAGTACCTGACCACTCTCCTGCCTTTTCAATTCACATGAAGATTCGATTGCAAGCTGTTTTGGACAACTTTCTTTCTCTTCTTGCAAAACACTCGGCAGACCTCCGTGCAGCCTCTAGAACACGATGGGAGATATTTTCTGTGCCGGCACAGTTTCTCCTTGCCAGACAGAGTGGAAAAGCTTTTTGCTAAGATGTAGACGAGAAGAGAGGCTAAAGAAGCAGGTATGGTGCTCTGCAGAGCAAAGCACAGCTCCCTGGCCTCTTTCGGCAGGAGACACACACTACAGAGCACTGTGAGCGGCAGAATCGTCTTTGCGCGAAAACGCAGCTTCTTCGTCTCCGGGAGCCGGAGAGAGCGGCAACTTCGCAAAGGTGATGAAACAAGCTGTACAACACTGCGATTGTGTGCGCAGCTTGCCAACTGAGAGAAAACAGTACCTGACCACTCTCCTGCCTTTTCTATTCACATGAACATTCGATTGCAAGCTGTTTTGGACAACTTCCTTTCTCTTCTTACAAAACACTCGGCAGACCTCCCTGCAGCCTCTAGAACACGATGGGAGATGTTTTCTGTGCCGGCACAGTTTCTCTTTGCCAGACAGAGTGGAAAAGCTTTTTGCTAAGATGTAGACGAGAAGAGAGGCTAAAGACGAAGGTACGGTGCTCTGCAGAGCTAAGCACCGCTCCCGGGCGTCTTTCGGCAGAAGGCGCACACCGCAGAGCACTGTGAGCGGCAGAATCGTCTTTGCGCGAAGAAGCAGCTTCTTCGTCTCCGGGAGCCGGAGAGAGCGGCAACTTGGCAAAGGTGATGAAACAAGCTGTACAACACTGCGATTGTGTGCGCAGCTTGCCAACTAAGAGAAAACAGTACCTGACCACTCTCCTGCCTTTTCAATTCACATGAACATTCGATTGCAAGCTGTTTTGGACAACTTTCTTTCTCTTCTTGCAAAACACTCGGCAGACCTCCGTGCAGCCTCTAGAACACGATGGGAGATGTTTTCTGTGCTGGCACAGTTTCTCCTTGCCAGACAGAGTGGAAAAGCTTTTTGCTAAGATGTAGACGAGAAGAGAGGCTAAAGACGAAGGTACGGTGCTCTGCAGAGCTAAGCACCACTCCCGGGCGTCTTTCGGCAGAAGGCGCACACCGCAGAGCACTGTGAGCGGCAGAATCGTCTTTGCGCGAAGAAGCAGCTTCTTCGTCTCCGGGAGCCGGAGAGAGCGGCAACTTGTCAAAGGTGATGAAACAAGCTGTACAACACTGCGATTGTGTGCGCAGCTTGCCAAGTGAGAGAAAACAGTACCTGACCACTCTCCTGCCTTTTGTAATCACATGAACATTCGATTGGAAGCTGTTTAGGACAACTTTCTTTCTCTTCTTGCAAAACACTCGGCAGACCTCCGTGCAGCCTCTAGAACACGATGGGAGATGTTTTCTGTGCTGGCACAGTTTCTCCTTGCCAGACAGAGTGGAAAAGCTTTTTGCTAAGATGTAGACGAGAAGAGAGGCTAAAGACGAAGGTACGGTGCTCTGCAGAGCTAAGCACCGCTCCCGGACCTCTTTCGGCAGAAGGCGCACACCGCAGAGCACTGTGAGCGGCAGAATCGTCTTTGCGCGAAGAAGCAGCTTCTTCGTCTCCGGGAGCCGGGGAGAGCGGCAGCTTCGCAAAGGTGATGAAACAAGCTGTACAACACTGCGATTGTGTGCGCTGCTTGCCAACTGAGAGAAAACAGTACCTGACCACTCTCCTGCCTTTTCTATACACATGAACATTCGATTGCAAGCTGTTTTGGACAACTTTCTTTCTCTTCTTGCAAAACACTCGGCAGACCTCCGTGCAGCCTCTAGAACACGATGGGAGATGTTTTCTGTGCTGGCACAGTTTCTCCTTGCCAGACAGAGTGGAAAAGCTTTTTGCTAAGATGTAGACGAGAAGAGAGGCTAAAGACGAAGGTACGGTGCTCTGCAGAGCTAAGCACCGCTCCCGGACCTCTTTCGGCAGAAGGCGCACACCGCAGAGCAGTGTGAGCGGCAGAATCGTCTTTGCGCGAAGAAGCAGCTTCTTCGTCTCCGGGAGCCGGAGAGAGCGGCAACTTGGCAAAGGTGATGAAACAAGCTGTACAACACTGCGATTGTGTGCGAAGCTTGCCAAGTGAGAGAAAACAGTACCTGACCACTCTCCTGCCTTTTCTATTCACATGAACATTCGATTGCAAGCTGTTTTGGACAACTTTCTTTCTCTTCTTGCAAAACACTCGGCAGACCTCCGTGCAGCCTCTAGAACACGATGGGAGATGTTCTCTGTGCTGCCACAGTTTCTCCTTGCCAGACAGAGTGGAAAAGCTTTTTGGTAAGATGTAGACGAGAAGAGAGGCTAAAGACGAAGGTACGGTGCTCTGCAGAGCTAAGCACCGCTCTCGGGCGTCTTTCGGCAGAAGGCGCACACCGCAGAGCACTGTGAGCGGCAGAATCGTCTTTGCGCGAAGAAGCAGCTTCTTCGTCTCCGGGAGCCGGAGAGAGCGGCAACTTGGCAAAGGTGATGAAACAAGCTGTACAACACTGCGATTGTGTGCGCAGCTTGCCAAGTGAGAGAAAACAGTACCTGACCACTCTCCTGCCTTTTCTATTCACATGAACATTCGATTGCAAGCTGTTTTGGACAACTTTCTTTCTCTTCTTGCAAAAAACTCGGCAGACCTCTGTGCAGCCTCTAGAACACATGGTGGTGTTTTTTGTGCTGGCACAGTTTCTCCTTGCCAGACAGAGTGGAAAAGCTTTTTGCTAAGATGTAGACGAGAAGAGAGGCTAAAGACGAAGGTACGGTGCTCTGCAGAGCTAAGCACCGCTCCCGGACCTCTTTCGGCAGAAGGCGCACACCGCAGAGCACTGTGAGCGGCAGAATCGTCTTTGCGCGAAGAAGCAGCTTCTTCGTCTCCGGGAGCCGGAGAGAGCGGCAACTTGGCAAAGGTGATGAAACAAGCTGTACAACACTGCGATTGTGTGCGCAGCTTGCCAAGTGAGAGAAAACAGTACCTGACCACTCTCCTGCCTTTTCTATTCACATGAACATTCGATTGGAAGCTGTTTTGGACAACTTTCTTTCTCTTCTTGCAAAACACTCGGCAGACCTGCGTGCAGCCTCTAGAACACGATGGGAGATGTTTTTTGTGCTGGCACAGTTTCTCCTTGCCAGACAGAGTGGAAAAGCTTTTTGCTAAGATGTAGACGCGAAGAGAGACTAAAGAAGCAGGTATGGTGCTCTGCAGAGCTAAGCACCGCTCCCGGACCTCTTTCGGCAGAAGACACACACTGCAGAGCACAGTGAGCGGCAGAATCGTCTTTGCGCGAAGAAGAAGCTTCTTCGTCTCCGGGAGCCGGAGAGAGCGGCAACTTCGCAAAGGTGATGAAACAAGCTGTACAAGACTGCGATTGTGTGCGCAGCTTGCCAACTAAGAGAAAACAGTACCTGACCACTCTCCTGCCTTTTCTATTCACATGAACATTCGATTGCAAGCTGTTTTGGACAACTTTCTTTCTCTTCTCGCAAAACACTCGGCAGACCTCCGTGCAGCCTCTAGAACACGATGGGAGATGTTTTTTGTGCTGGCACAGTTTCTCCTTGCCAGACAGAGTGGAAAAGCTTTTTGGTAAGATGTAGACGAGAAGAGAGGCTAAAGACGAAGGTACGGTGCTCTGCAGAGTTAAGCACCGCTCCCGGGCGTCTTTCGGCAGAAGGCGCACACCGCAGAGCACTGTGAGCGGCAGAATCGTCTTTGCGCGAAGAAGCAGCTTCTTCGTCTCCGGGAGCCGGAGAGAGCGGCAACTTGGCAAAGGTGATGAAACAAGCTGTACAACACTGCGATTGTGTGCGCAGCTTGCCAACTGAGAGAAAACAGTACCTCACCACTCTCCTGCCTTTTCTATTCACATGAACATTCGATTGCAAGCTGTTTTGGACAACTTTCTTTCTCTTCTTGCAAAACACTCGGCAGACCTCCGTGCAGCCTCTAGAACACGATGGGAGATGTTTTCTGTGCTGGCACAGTTTCTCCTTGCCAGACAGAGTGGAAAAGCTTTTTGCTAAGATGTAGACGAGAAGAGAGGCTAAAGACGAAGGTAAGGTGCTCTGCAGAGCTAAGCACCGCTCCCGGACCTCTTTCGGCAGAAGGCGCTCAGCGCAGAGCACTGTGAGCGGCAGAATCGTCTTTGCGCGAAGAAGCAGCTTCTTCGTCTCCGGGAGCCGGAGAGAGCGGCAGCTTCGCAAAGGTGATGAAACAAGCTGTACAACACTGCGATTGTGTGCGCAGCTTGCCAAGTGAGAGAAAACAGTACCTGACCACTCTCCTGCCTTTTCTATTCACATGAACATTCGATTGCAAGCTGTTTTGGACAACTTTCTTTCTCTTCTTGC
Source organism: Melozone crissalis (assembly GCF_028551555.1). Lineage (NCBI taxonomy): Eukaryota > Metazoa > Chordata > Aves > Passeriformes > Passerellidae > Melozone > Melozone crissalis. The sequence goes on from NW_026535906.1 coordinate 147,960, forward strand.
AAAACACTCGGCAGACCTCCGTGCAGCCTCTAGAACACGATGGGAGATGTTTTCTGTGCTGGCACAGTTTCTCCTTGCCAGACAGAGTGGAAAAGCTTTTTGCTAAGATGTAGACGAGAAGAGAGGCTAAAGACGAAGGTACGGTGCTCTGCAGAGCTAAGCACCACTCCCGGGCGTCTTTCGGCAGAAGGCGCACACCGCAGAGCACTGTGAGCGGCAGAATCGTCTTTGCGCGAAGAAGCAGCTTCTTCGTCTCCGGGAGCCGGAGAGAGCGGCAACTTGTCAAAGGTGATGAAACAAGCTGTACAACACTGCGATTGTGTGCGCAGCTTGCCAAGTGAGAGAAAACAGTACCTGACCACTCTCCTGCCTTTTCTATTCACATGAACATTCGATTGCAAGCTGTTTTGGACAACTTTCTTTCTCTTCTCGCAAAACACTCGGCAGACCTGCGTGCAGCCTCTAGAACACGATGGGAGATGTTTTTTGTGCTCGCACAGTTTCTCCTTGCCAGACAGAGTGGAAAAGCTTTTTGGTAAGATGTAGACGAGAAGAGAGGCTAAAGACGAAGGTACGGTGCTCTGCAGAGCAAAGCACCGCTCCCAGGCGTCTTTCGGCAGAAGGCGCACACCGCAGAGCACTGTGAGCGGCAGAATCGTCTTTGCGCGAAGAAGCAGCTTCTTCGTCTCCGGGAGCCGGAGAGAGCGGCAACTTCGCAAAGGTGATGAAACAAGCTGTACAACACTGCGATTGTGTGCGCAGCTTGCCAAGTGAGAGAAAACAGTACCTGACCACTCTCCTGCCTTTTCTATTCACATGAACATTCGATTGGAAGCTGTTTAGGACAACTTTCTTTCTCTTCTTGCAAAACACTCGGCAGACCTCCGTGCAGCCTCTAGAACACGATGGGAGATGTTTTCTGTGCTGGCACAGTTTCTCCTTGCCAGACAGAGTGGAAAAGCTTTTTGCTAAGATGTAGACGAGAAGAGAGGCTAAAGACGAAGGTACGGTGCTCTGCAGAGCTAAGCACCGCTCCCGGACCTCTTTCGGCAGAAGGCGCACACCGCAGAGCACTGTGAGCGGCAGAATCGTCTTTGCGCGAAGAAGCAGCTTCTTCGTCTCCGGGAGCCGGGGAGAGCGGCAGCTTCGCAAAGGTGATGAAACAAGCTGTACAACACTGCGATTGTGTGCGCTGCTTGCCAACTGAGAGAAAACAGTACCTGACCACTCTCCTGCCTTTTCTATACACATGAACATTCGATTGCAAGCTGTTTTGGACAACTTTCTTTCTCTTCTTGCAAAACACTCGGCAGACCTCCGTGCAGCCTCTAGAACACGATGGGAGATGTTTTCTGTGCTGGCACAGTTTCTCCTTGCCAGACAGAGTGGAAAAGCTTTTTGCTAAGATGTAGACGAGAAGAGAGGCTAAAGACGAAGGTACGGTGCTCTGCAGAGCTAAGCACCGCTCCCGGACCTCTTTCGGCAGAAGGCGCACACCGCAGAGCAGTGTGAGCGGCAGAATCGTCTTTGCGCGAAGAAGCAGCTTCTTCGTCTCCGGGAGCCGGAGAGAGCGGCAACTTGGCAAAGGTGATGAAACAAGCTGTACAACACTGCGATTGTGTGCGCAGCTTGCCAAGTGAGAGAAAACAGTACCTGACCACTCTCCTGCCTTTTCTATTCACATGAACATTCGATTGCAAGCTGTTTTGGACAACTTTCTTTCTCTTCTTGCAAAACACTCGGCAGACCTCCGTGCAGCCTCTAGAACACGATGGGAGATGTTCTCTGTGCTGCCACAGTTTCTCCTTGCCAGACAGAGTGGAAAAGCTTTTTGGTAAGATGTAGACGAGAAGAGAGGCTAAAGACGAAGGTACGGTGCTCTGCAGAGCTAAGCACCGCTCTCGGGCGTCTTTCGGCAGAAGGCGCACACCGCAGAGCAGTGTGAGCGGCAGAATCGTCTTTGCGCGAAGAAGCAGCTTCTTCGTCTCCGGGAGCCGGAGAGAGCGGCAACTTGGCAAAGGTGATGAAACAAGCTGTACAACACTGCGATTGTGTGCGCAGCTTGCCAAGTGAGAGAAAACAGTACCTGACCACTCTCCTGCCTTTTCTATTCACATGAACATTCGATTGCAAGCTGTTTTGGACAACTTTCTTTCTCTTCTTGCAAAAAACTCGGCAGACCTCTGTGCAGCCTCTAGAACACATGGTGGTGTTTTTTGTGCTGGCACAGTTTCTCCTTGCCAGACAGAGTGGAAAAGCTTTTTGCTAAGATGTAGACGAGAAGAGAGGCTAAAGACGAAGGTACGGTGCTCTGCAGAGCTAAGCACCGCTCCCGGACCTCTTTCGGCAGAAGGCGCACACCGCAGAGCACTGTGAGCGGCAGAATCGTCTTTGCGCGAAGAAGCAGCTTCTTCGTCTCCGGGAGCCGGAGAGAGCGGCAACTTGTCAAAGGTGATGAAACAAGCTGTACAACACTGCGATTGTGTGCGCAGCTTGCCAAGTGAGAGAAAACAGTACCTGACCACTCTCCTGCCTTTTGTAATCACATGAACATTCGATTGCAAGCTGTTTTGGACAACTTTCTTTCTCTTCTCGCAAAACACTCGGCAGACCTGCGTGCAGCCTCTAGAACACGATGGGAGATGTTTTTTGTGCTCGCACAGTTTCTCCTTGCCAGACAGAGTGGAAAAGGTTTTTGGTAAGATGTAGACGAGAAGAGAGGCTAAAGACGAAGGTACGGTGCTCTGCAGAGTTAAGCACCGCTCCCGGGCGTCTTTCGGCAGAAGGCGCACACCGCAGAGCACTGTGAGCGGCAGAATCGTCTTTGCGCGAAGAAGCAGCTTCTTCGTCTCCGGGAGCCGGAGAGAGCGGCAACTTGGCAAAGGTGATGAAACAAGCTGTACAACACTGCGATTGTGTGCGCAGCTTGCCAACTGAGAGAAAACAGTACCTGACCACTCTCCTGCCTTTTCTATTCACATGAACATTCGATTGGAAGCTGTTTAGGACAACTTTCTTTCTCTTCTTGCAAAACACTCGGCAGACCTCCGTGCAGCCTCTAGAACACGATGGGAGATGTTTTCTGTGCTGGCACAGTTTCTCCTTGCCAGACAGAGTGGAAAAGCTTTTTGCTAAGATGTAGACGAGAAGAGAGGCTAAAGACGAAGGTACGGTGCTCTGCAGAGCTAAGCACCGCTCCCGGACCTCTTTCGGCAGAAGGCGCACACCGCAGAGCACTGTGAGCGGCAGAATCGTCTTTGCGCGAAGAAGCAGCTTCTTCGTCTCCGGGAGCCGGGGAGAGCGGCAGCTTCGCAAAGGTGATGAAACAAGCTGTACAACACTGCGATTGTGTGCGCTGCTTGCCAACTGAGAGAAAACAGTACCTGACCACTCTCCTGCCTTTTCTATACACATGAACATTCGATTGCAAGCTGTTTTGGACAACTTTCTTTCTCTTCTTGCAAAACACTCGGCAGACCTCCGTGCAGCCTCTAGAACACGATGGGAGATGTTTTCTGTGCTGGCACAGTTTCTCCTTGCCAGACAGAGTGGAAAAGCTTTTTGCTAAGATGTAGACGAGAAGAGAGGCTAAAGACGAAGGTACGGTGCTCTGCAGAGCTAAGCACCGCTCCCGGACCTCTTTCGGCAGAAGGCGCACACCGCAGAGCAGTGTGAGGGGCAGAATCGTCTTTGCGCGAAGAAGCAGCTTCTTCGTCTCCGGGAGCCGGAGAGAGCGGCAACTTGGCAAAGGTGATGAAACAAGCTGTACAACACTGCGATTGTGTGCGCAGCTTGCCAACTGAGAGAAAACAGTACCTGACCACTCTCCTGCCTTTTCTATTCACATGAACATTCGATTGCAAGCTGTTTTGGACAACTTTCTTTCTCTTCTTGCAAAACACTCGGCAGACCTCCGTGCAGCCTCTAGAACACGATGGGAGATGTTCTCTGTGCTGCCACAGTTTCTCCTTGCCAGACAGAGTGGAAAAGCTTTTTGGTAAGATGTAGACGAGAAGAGAGGCTAAAGACGAAGGTACGGTGCTCTGCAGAGCTAAGCACCGCTCTCGGGCGTCTTTCGGCAGAAGGCGCACACCGCAGAGCACTGTGAGCGGCAGAATCGTCTTTGCGCGAAGAAGCAGCTTCTTCGTCTCCGGGAGCCGGAGAGAGCGGCAACTTGGCAAAGGTGATGAAACAAGCTGTACAACACTGCGATTGTGTGCGCAGCTTGCCAAGTGAGAGAAAACAGTACCTGACCACTCTCCTGCCTTTTCTATTCACATGAACATTCGATTGCAAGCTGTTTTGGACAACTTTCTTTCTCTTCTTGCAAAAAACTCGGCAGACCTCTGTGCAGCCTCTAGAACACATGGTGGTGTTTTTTGTGCTGGCACAGTTTCTCCTTGCCAGACAGAGTGGAAAAGCTTTTTGCTAAGATGTAGACGAGAAGAGAGGCTAAAGACGAAGGTACGGTGCTCTGCAGAGCTAAGCACCGCTCCCGGACCTCTTTCGGCAGAAGGCGCACACCGCAGAGCACTGTGAGCGGCAGAATCGTCTTTGCGCGAAGAAGCAGCTTCTTCGTCTCCGGGAGCCGGAGAGAGCGGCAACTTGGCAAAGGTGATGAAACAAGCTGTACAACACTGCGATTGTGTGCGCAGCTTGCCAAGTGAGAGAAAACAGTACCTGACCACTCTCCTGCCTTTTCTATTCACATGAACATTCGATTGCAAGCTGTTTTGGACAACTTTCTTTCTCTTCTTGCAAAACACTCGGCAGACCTGCGTGCAGCCTCTAGAACACGATGGGAGATGTTTTTTGTGCTGGCACAGTTTCTCCTTGCCAGACAGAGTGGAAAAGCTTTTTGCTAAGATGTAGACGCGAAGAGAGACTAAAGAAGCAGGTATGGTGCTCTGCAGAGCTAAGCACCGCTCCCGGACCTCTTTCGGCAGAAGACACACACTGCAGAGCACAGTGAGCGGCAGAATCGTCTTTGCGTGAAGAAGAAGCTTCTTCGTCTCCGGGAGCCGGAGAGAGCGGCAACTTCGCAAAGGTGATGAAACAAGCTGTACAAGACTGCGATTGTGTGCGCAGCTTGCCAACTAAGAGAAAACAGTACCTGACCACTCTCCTGCCTTTTCTATTCACATGAACATTCGATTGCAAGCTGTTTTGGACAACTTTCTTTCTCTTCTCGCAAAACACTCGGCAGACCTCCGTGCAGCCTCTAGAACACGATGGGAGATGTTTTTTGTGCTCGCACAGTTTCTCCTTGCCAGACAGAGTGGAAAAGCTTTTTGGTAAGATGTAGACGAGAAGAGAGGCTAAAGACGAAGGTACGGTGCTCTGCAGAGTTAAGCACCGCTCCCGGGCGTCTTTCGGCAGAAGGCGCACACCGCAGAGCACTGTGAGCGGCAGAATCGTCTTTGCGCGAAGAAGCAGCTTCTTCGTCTCCGGGAGCCGGAGAGAGCGGCAACTTGGCAAAGGTGATGAAACAAGCTGTACAACACTGCGATTGTGTGCGCAGCTTGCCAAGTGAGAGAAAACAGTACCTCACCACTCTCCTGCCTTTTCTATTCACATGAACATTCGATTGCAAGCTGTTTTGGACAACTTTCTTTCTCTTCTTGCAAAACACTCGGCAGACCTCCGTGCAGCCTCTAGAACACGATGGGAGATGTTTTCTGTGCTGGCACAGTTTCTCCTTGCCAGACAGAGTGGAAAAGCTTTTTGCTAAGATGTAGACGAGAAGAGAGGCTAAAGACGAAGGTAAGGTGCTCTGCAGAGCTAAGCACCGCTCCCGGACCTCTTTCGGCAGAAGGCGCTCAGCGCAGAGCACTGTGAGCGGCAGAATCGTCTTTGCGCGAAGAAGCAGCTTCTTCGTCTCCGGGAGCCGGAGAGAGCGGCAGCTTCGCAAAGGTGATGAAACAAGCTGTACAACACTGCGATTGTGTGCGCAGCTTGCCAAGTGAGAGAAAACAGTACCTGACCACTCTCCTGCCTTTTCTATTCACATGAACATTCGATTGCAAGCTGTTTTGGACAACTTTCTTTCTCTTCTGGCAAAACACTCGGCAGACCTCCGTGCAGCCTCTAGAACACGATGGGAGATGTTTTCTGTGCTGGCACAGTTTCTCCTTGCCAGACAGAGTGGAAAAGCTTTTTGCTAAGATGTAGACGAGAAGAGAGGCTAAAGACGAAGGTACGGTGCTCTGCAGAGCTAAGCACCACTCCCGGGCGTCTTTCGGCAGAAGGCGCACACCGCAGAGCACTGTGAGCGGCAGAATCGTCTTTGCGCGAAGAAGCAGCTTCTTCGTCTCCGGGAGCCGGAGAGAGCGGCAACTTGGCAAAGGTGATGAAACAAGCTGTACAACACTGCGATTGTGTGCGCAGCTTGCCAAGTGAGAGAAAACAGTACCTGACCACTCTCCTGCCTTTTGTAATCACATGAACATTCGATTGCAAGCTGTTTTGGACAACTTTCTTTCTCTTCTCGCAAAACACTCGGCAGACCTGCGTGCAGCCTCTAGAACACGATGGGAGATGTTTTTTGTGCTCGCACAGTTTCTCCTTGCCAGACAGAGTGGAAAAGCTTTTTGCTAAGATGTAGACCAGAAGAGAGGCTAAAGACGAAGGTACGGTGCTCTGCAGAGCAAAGCACCGCTCCCGGGCGTCTTTCGGCAGAAGGCGCACACCGCAGAGCACTGTGAGCGGCAGAATCGTCTTTGCGCGAAGAAGCAGCTTCTTCGTCTCCGGGAGCCGGAGAGAGCGGCAACTTCGCAAAGGTGATGAAACAAGCTGTACAACACTGCGATTGTGTGCGCAGCTTGCCAAGTGAGAGAAAACAGTACCTGACCACTCTCCTGCCTTTTCTATTCACATGAACATTCGATTGGAAGCTGTTTAGGACAACTTTCTTTCTCTTCTTGCGAAACACTCGGCAGACCTCCGTGCAGCCTCTAGAACACGATGGGAGATGTTTTCTGTGCTGGCACAGTTTCTCCTTGCCAGACAGAGTGGAAAAGCTTTTTGCTAAGATGTAGACGAGAAGAGAGGCTAAAGACGAAGGTACGGTGCTCTGCAGAGCTAAGCACCGCTCCCGGACCTCTTTCGGCAGAAGGCGCACACCGCAGAGCACTGTGAGCGGCAGAATCGTCTTTGCGCGAAGAAGCAGCTTCTTCGTCTCCGGGAGCCGGGGAGAGCGGCAGCTTCGCAAAGGTGATGAAACAAGCTGTACAACACTGCGATTGTGTGCGCTGCTTGCCAACTGAGAGAAAACAGTACCTGACCACTCTCCTGCCTTTTGTAATCACATGAACATTCGATTGCAAGCTGTTTTGGACAACTTTCTTTCTCTTCTTGCAAAACACTCGGCAGACCTCCGTGCAGCCTCTAGAACACGATGGGAGATGTTTTCTGTGCTGGCACAGTTTCTCCTTGCCAGACAGAGTGGAAAAGCTTTTTGCTAAGATGTAGACGAGAAGAGAGGCTAAAGACGAAGGTACGGTGCTCTGCAGAGCTAAGCACCGCTCCCGGACCTCTTTCGGCAGAAGGCGCACACCGCAGAGCAGTGTGAGCGGCAGAATCGTCTTTGCGCGAAGAAGCAGCTTCTTCGTCTCCGGGAGCCGGAGAGAGCGGCAACTTGGCAAAGGTGATGAAACAAGCTGTACAACACTGCGATTGTGTGCGCAGCTTGCCAACTGAGAGAAAACAGTACCTGACCACTCTCCTGCCTTTTCTATTCACATGAACATTCGATTGCAAGCTGTTTTGGACAACTTTCTTTCTCTTCTTGCAAAACACTCGGCAGACCTCCGTGCAGCCTCTAGAACACGATGGGAGATGTTCTCTGTGCTGCCACAGTTTCTCCTTGCCAGACAGAGTGGAAAAGCTTTTTGGTAAGATGTAGACGAGAAGAGAGGCTAAAGACGAAGGTACGGTGCTCTGCAGAGCTAAGCACCGCTCTCGGGCGTCTTTCGGCAGAAGGCGCACACCGCAGAGCACTGTGAGCGGCAGAATCGTCTTTGCGCGAAGAAGCAGCTTCTTCGTCTCCGGGAGCCGGAGAGAGCGGCAACTTGGCAAAGGTGATGAAACAAGCTGTACAACACTGCGATTGTGTGCGCAGCTTGCCAAGTGAGAGAAAACAGTACCTGACCACTCTCCTGCCTTTTCTATTCACATGAACATTCGATTGCAAGCTGTTTTGGACAACTTTCTTTCTCTTCTTGCAAAAAACTCGGCAGACCTCTGTGCAGCCTCTAGAACACATGGTGGTGTTTTTGTGCTGGCACAGTTTCTCCTTGCCAGACAGAGTGGAAAAGCTTTTTGCTAAGATGTAGACGAGAAGAGAGGCTAAAGACGAAGGTACGGTGCTCTGCAGAGCTAAGCACCGCTCCCGGACCTCTTTCGGCAGAAGGCGCACACCGCAGAGCACTGTGAGCGGCAGAATCGTCTTTGCGCGAAGAAGCAGCTTCTTCGTCTCCGGGAGCCGGAGAGAGCGGCAACTTGGCAAAGGTGATGAAACAAGCTGTACAACACTGCGATTGTGTGCGCAGCTTGCCAAGTGAGAGAAAACAGTACCTGACCACTCTCCTGCCTTTTCTATTCACATGAACATTCGATTGGAAGCTGTTTTGGACAACTTTCTTTCTCTTCTTGCAAAACACTCGGCAGACCTGCGTGCAGCCTCTAGAACACGATGGGAGATGTTTTTTGTGCTGGCACAGTTTCTCCTTGCCAGACAGAGTGGAAAAGCTTTTTGCTAAGATGTAGACGCGAAGAGAGACTAAAGAAGCAGGTATGGTGCTCTGCAGAGCTAAGCACCGCTCCCGGACCTCTTTCGGCAGAAGACACACACTGCAGAGCACAGTGAGCGGCAGAATCGTCTTTGCGCGAAGAAGAAGCTTCTTCGTCTCCGGGAGCCGGAGAGAGCGGCAACTTCGCAAAGGTGATGAAACAAGCTGTACAAGACTGCGATTGTGTGCGCAGCTTGCCAACTAAGAGAAAACAGTACCTGACCACTCTCCTGCCTTTTCTATTCACATGAACATTCGATTGCAAGCTGTTTTGGACAACTTTCTTTCTCTTCTCGCAAAACACTCGGCAGACCTCCGTGCAGCCTCTAGAACACGATGGGAGATGTTTTTTGTGCTCGCACAGTTTCTCCTTGCCAGACAGAGTGGAAAAGCTTTTTGGTAAGATGTAGACGAGAAGAGAGGCTAAAGACGAAGGTACGGTGCTCTGCAGAGTTAAGCACCGCTCCCGGGCGTCTTTCGGCAGAAGGCGCACACCGCAGAGCACTGTGAGCGGCAGAATCGTCTTTGCGCGAAGAAGCAGCTTCTTCGTCTCCGGGAGCCGGAGAGAGCGGCAACTTGGCAAAGGTGATGAAACAAGCTGTACAACACTGCGATTGTGTGCGCAGCTTGCCAACTGAGAGAAAACAGTACCTGACCACTCTCCTGCCTTTTCTATTCACATGAACATTCGATTGCAAGCTGTTTTGGACAACTTTCTTTCTCTTCTTGCAAAACACTCGGCAGACCTCCGTGCAGCCTCTAGAACACGATGGGAGATGTTTTCTGTGCTGGCACAGTTTCTCCTTGCCAGACAGAGTGGAAAAGCTTTTTGCTAAGATGTAGACGAGAAGAGAGGCTAAAGACGAAGGTAAGGTGCTCTGCAGAGCTAAGCACCGCTCCCGGACCTCTTTCGGCAGAAGGCGCTCAGCGCAGAGCACTGTGAGCGGCAGAATCGTCTTTGCGCGAAGAAGCAGCTTCTTCGTCTCCGGGAGCCGGAGAGAGCGGCAGCTTCGCAAAGGTGATGAAACAAGCTGTACAACACTGCGATTGTGTGCGCAGCTTGCCAAGTGAGAGAAAACAGTACCTGACCACTCTCCTGCCTTTTCTATTCACATGAACATTCGATTGCAAGCTGTTTTGGACAACTTTCTTTCTCTTCTTGCAAAACACTCGGCAGACCTCCGTGCAGCCTCTAGAACACGATGGGAGATGTTTTCTGTGCTGGCACAGTTTCTCCTTGCCAGACAGAGTGGAAAAGCTTTTTGCTAAGATGTAGACGAGAAGAGAGGCTAAAGACGAAGGTACGGTGCTCTGCAGAGCTAAGCACCGCTCCCGGACCTCTTTCGGCAGAAGGCGCACACCGCAGAGCAGTGTGAGCGGCAGAATCGTCTTTGCGCGAAGAAGCAGCTTCTTCGTCTCCGGGAGCCGGAGAGAGCGGCAACTTGGCAAAGGTGATGAAACAAGCTGTACAACACTGCGATTGTGTGCGCAGCTTGCCAAGTGAGAGAAAACAGTACCTGACCACTCTCCTGCCTTTTCTATTCACATGAACATTCGATTGCAAGCAGTTTTGGACAACTTTCTTTCTCTTCTTGCAAAACACTCGGCAGACCTGCGTGCAGCCTCTAGAACACGATGGGAGATGTTCTCTGTGCTGCCACAGTTTCTCCTTGCCAGACAGAGTGGAAAAGCTTTTTGCTAAGATGTAGACGAGAAGAGAGGCTAAAGACGAAGGTACGGTGCTCTGCAGAGCTAAGCACCGCTCCCGGACCTCTTTCGGCAGAAGGCGCACACCGCAGAGCACTGTGAGCGGCAGAATCGTCTTTGCGCGAAGAAGCAGCTTCTTCGTCTCCGGGAGCCGGAGAGAGCGGCAACTTGGCAAAGGTGATGAAACAAGCTGTACAACACTGCGATTGTGTGCGCAGCTTGCCAACTGAGAGAAAACAGTACCTGACCACTCTCCTGCCTTTTCTATTCACATGAACATTCGATTGCAAGCTGTTTTGGACAACTTTCTTTCTCTTCTTGCAAAACACTCGGCAGACCTCCGTGCAGCCTCTAGAACACGATGGGAGATGTTTTCTGTGCTGGCACAGTTTCTCCTTGCCAGACAGAGTGGAAAAGCTTTTTGCTAAGATGTAGACGAGAAGAGAGGCTAAAGACGAAGGTACGGTGCTCTGCAGAGCTAAGCACCGCTCCCGGACCTCTTTCGGCAGAAGACACACACTGCAGAGCACTGTGAGCGGCAGAATCGTCTTTGCGCGAAAACGCAGCTTCTTCGTCTCCGGGAGCCGGAGAGAGCGGCAACTTCGCAAAGGTGATGAAACAAGCTGTACAACACTGCGATTGTGTGCGCAGCTTGCCAACTAAGAGAAAACAGTACCTGACCACTCTCCTGCCTTTTCTATTCACATGAACATTCGATTGCAAGCTGTTTTGGACAACTTTCTTTCTCTTCTTGCAATAAACTCGGCAGACCTCTGTGCAGCCTCTAGAACACGATGGTGCATGTTTTCCGTGCTGGCACAGTTTCTCCTTACCAGACAGAGTGGAAAAGGTTTTTGCTAAGATGTAGACGAGAAGAGAGGCTAAAGACGAAGGTACGGTGCTCTGCAGAGCTAAGCACCGCTCCCGGGCGTCTTTCGGCAGAAGGCGCACACCGCAGAGCACTGTGAGCGGCAGAATCGTCTTTGCGCGAAGAAGCAGCTTCTTCGTCTCCGGGAGCCGGAGAGAGCGGCAGCTTCGCAAAGGTGATGAAACAAGCTGTACAACACTGCGATTGTGTGCGCAGCTTGCCAAGTGAGAGAAAACAGTACCTGACCACTCTCCTGCCTTTTCAATTCACATGAAGATTCGATTGCAAGCTGTTTTGGACAACTTTCTTTCTCTTCTTGCAAAACACTCGGCAGACCTCCGTGCAGCCTCTAGAACACGATGGGAGATGTTTTCTGTGCCGGCACAGTTTCTCCTTGCCAGACAGAGTGGAAAAGCTTTTTGCTAAGATGTAGACGAGAAGAGAGGCTAAAGAAGCAGGTATGGTGCTCTGCAGAGCAAAGCACAGCTCCCTGGCCTCTTTCGGCAGGAGACACACACTACAGAGCACTGTGAGCGGCAGAATCGTCTTTGCGCGAAAACGCAGCTTCTTCGTCTCCGGGAGCCGGAGAGAGCGGCAACTTGGCAAAGGTGATGAAACAAGCTGTACAACACTGCGATTGTGTGCGCAGCTTGCCAAGTGAGAGAAAACAGTACCTGACCACTCTCCTGCCTTTTCTATTCACATGAACATTCGATTGGAAGCTGTTTTGGACAACTTTCTTTCTCTTCTTGCAAAACACTCGGCAGACCTCCGTGCAGCCTCTAGAACACGATGGGAGATGTTTTCTGTGCTGGCACAGTTTCTCCTTGCCAGACAGAGTGGAAAAGCTTTTTGCTAAGATGTAGACGAGAAGAGAGGCTAAAGACGAAGGTACGGTGCTCTGCAGAGCTAAGCACCGCTCCCGGACCTCTTTCGGCAGAAGACACACACTGCAGAGCACTGTGAGCGGCAGAATCGTCTTTGCGCGAAGAAGCAGCTTCTTCGTCTCCGGGAGCCGGAGAGAGCGGCAACTTGGCAAAGGTGATGAAACAAGCTGTACAACACTGCGATTGTGTGCGCAGCTTGCCAAGTGAGAGAAAACAGTACCTGACCACTCTCCTGCCTTTTGTAATCACATGAACATTCGATTGCAAGCTGTTTTGGACAACTTTCTTTCTCTTCTTGCAAAACACTCGGCAGACCTCCGTGCAGCCTCTAGAACACGATGGGAGATGTTTTTTGTGCTCGCACAGTTTCTCCGTGCCAGACAGAGTGGAAAAGCTTTTTGGTAAGATGTAGACGAGAAGAGAGGCTAAAGACGAAGGTACGGTGCTCTGCAGAGTTAAGCACCGCTCCCGGGCCTCTTTCGGCAGAAGGCGCACACCGCAGAGCACTGTGAGCGGCAGAATCGTCTTTGCGCGAAGAAGCAGCTTCTTCGTCTCCGGGAGCCGGAGAGAGCGGCAACTTCGCAAAGGTGATGAAACAAGCTGTACAACACTGCGATTGTGTGCGCAGTTTGCCAACTGAGAGAAAACAGTACCTGACCACTCTCCTGCCTTTTCTATTCACATGAACATTCGATTGGAAGCTGTTTTGGACAACTTTCTTTCTCTTCTTGCAAAACACTCGGCAGACCTCCGTGCAGCCTCTAGAACACGATGGGAGATGTTTTCTGCGCTGGCACAGTTTCTCCTTGCCAGACAGAGTGGAAAAGCTTTTTGCTAAGATGTAGACGAGAAGAGAGGCTAAAGACGAAGGTAAGGTGCTCTGCAGAGCTAAGCACCGCTCCCGGACCTCTTTCGGCAGAAGGCGCTCAGCGCAGAGCACTGTGAGCGGCAGAATCGTCTTTGCGCGAAGAAGCAGCTTCTTCGTCTCCGGGAGCCGGAGAGAGCGGCAGCTTCGCAAAGGTGATGAAACAAGCTGTACAACACTGCGATTGTGTGCGCAGCTTGCCAACTGAGAGAAAACAGTACCTGACCACTCTCCTGCCTTTTCTATACACATGAACATTCGATTGCAAGCTGTTTTGGACAACTTTCTTTCTCTTCTTGCAAAACACTCGGCAGACCTCCGTGCAGCCTCTAGAACACGATGGATGATGTTTTCTGTGCTCGCACAGTTTCTCCTTGCCAGACAGAGTGGAAAAGCTTTTTGCTAAGATGTAGACGAGAAGAGAGGCTAAAGACGAAGGTACGGTGCTCTGCAGAGCTAAGCACCGCTCCCGGGCGTCTTTCGGCAGAAGGCGCACACCGCAGAGCACTGTGAGCGGCAGAATCGTCTTTGCGCGAAGAAGCAGCTTCTTCGTCTCCGGGAGCCGGAGAGAGCGGCAACTTCGCAAAGGTGATGAAACAAGCTGTACAACACTGCGATTGTGTGCGCAGCTTGCCAAGTGAGAGAAAACAGTACCTGACCACTCTCCTGCCTTTTCTATTCACATGAACATTCGATTGGAAGCTGTTTTGGACAACTTTCTTTCTCTTCTTGCAAAACACTCGGCAGACCTCCGTGCAGCCTCTAGAACACGATGGGAGATGTTTTCTGTGCTGGCACAGTTTCTCCTTGCCAGACAGAGTGGAAAAGCTTTTTGCTAAGATGTAGACGAGAAGAGAGGCTAAAGACGAAGGTACGGTGCTCTGCAGAGCTAAGCACCGCTCCCGGACCTCTTTCGGCAGAAGGCGCACACCGCAGAGCAGTGTGAGCGGCAGAATCGTCTTTGCGCGAAGAAGCAGCTTCTTCGTCTCCGGGAGCCGGGGAGAGCGGCAGCTTCGCAAAGGTGATGAAACAAGCTGTACAACACTGCGATTGTGTGCGCAGCTTGCCAAGTGAGAGAAAACAGTACCTGACCACTCTCCTGCCTTTTCTATTCACATGAACATTCGATTGCAAGCTGTTTTGGACAACTTTCTTTCTCTTCTTGCAAAACACTCGGCAGACCTCCGTGCAGCCTCTAGAACACGATGGATGATGTTTTTTGTGCTGGCACAGTTTCTCCTTGCCAGACAGAGTGGAAAAGCTTTTTGGTAAGATGTAGACGAGAAGAGAGACTAAAGAAGCAGGTATGGTGCTCTGCAGAGCTAAGCACCGCTCCCGGACCTCTTTCGGCAGAAGGCGCACACTGCAGAGCACTGTGAGCGGCAGAATCGTCTTTGCGCGAAGAAGCAGCTTCTTCGTCTCCGGGAGCCGGAGAGAGCGGCAACTTCGCAAAGGTGATGAAACAAGCTGTACAACACTGCGATTGTGTGCGCAGCTTGCCAAGTGAGAGAAAACAGTACCTGACCACTCTCCTGCCTTTTCAATTCACATGAAGATTCGATTGGAAGCTATTTTGGACAACTTTCTTTCTCTACTTGCAAAACACTCGGCAGACCTCCGTGCAGCCTCTAGAACACGATGGGAGATGTTTTTTGTGCTGGCACAGTTTCTCCTTGCCAGACAGAGTGGAAAAGCTTTTTGCTAAGATGTAGACGCGAAGAGAGACTAAAGAAGCAGGTATGGTGCTCTGCAGAGCTAAGCACCGCTCCCGGACCTCTTTCGGCAGAAGACACACACTGCAGAGCACAGTGAGCGGCAGAATCGTCTTTGCGCGAAGAAGCAGCTTCTTCGTCTCCGGGAGCCGGAGAGAGCGGCAACTTCGCAAAGGTGATGAAACAAGCTGTACAAGACTGCGATTGTGTGCGCAGCTTGCCAAGTGAGAGAAAACAGTACCTGACCACTCTCCTGCCTTTTCTATTCACATGAACATTCGATTGCAAGCTGTTTTGGACAACTTTCTTTCTCTTCTCGCAAAACACTCGGCAGACCTGCGTGCAGCCTCTAGAACACGATGGGAGATGTTTTTTGTGCTCGCACAGTTTCTCCTTGCCAGACAGAGTGGAAAAGGTTTTTGGTAAGATGTAGACGAGAAGAGAGGCTAAAGACGAAGGTACGGTGCTCTGCAGAGTTAAGCACCGCTCCCGGGCGTCTTTCGGCAGAAGGCGCACACCGCAGAGCACTGTGAGCGGCAGAATCGTCTTTGCGCGAAGAAGCAGCTTCTTCGTCTCCGGGAGCCGGAGAGAGCGGCAACTTGTCAAAGGTGATGAAACAAGCTGTACAACACTGCGATTGTGTGCGCAGCTTGCCAAGTGAGAGAAAACAGTACCTGACCACTCTCCTGCCTTTTGTAATCACATGAACATTCGATTGCAAGCTGTTTTGGACAACTTTATTTCTCTTCTCGCAAAACACTCGGCAGACCTGCGTGCAGCCTCTAGAACACGATGGGAGATGTTTTTTGTGCTCGCACAGTTTCTCCTTGCCAGACAGAGTGGAAAAGCTTTTTGCTAAGATGTAGACGAGAAGAGAGGCTAAAGACGAAGGTACGGTGCTCTGCAGAGCTAAGCACCGCTCCCGGGCGTCTTTCGGCAGAAGGCGCACACCGCAGAGCACTGTGAGCGGCAGAATCGTCTTTGCGCGAAGAAGCAGCTTCTTCGTCTCCGGGAGCCGGGGAGAGCGGCAGCTTCGCAAAGGTGATGAAACAAGCTGTACAACACTGCGATTGTGTGCGCTGCTTGCCAACTGAGAGAAAACAGTACCTGACCACTCTCCTGCCTTTTCTATACACATGAACATTCGATTGCAAGCTGTTTTGGACAACTTTCTTTCTCTTCTTGCAAAACACTCGGCAGACCTCCGTGCAGCCTCTAGAACACGATGGGAGATGTTTTCTGTGCTGGCACAGTTTCTCCTTGCCAGACAGAGTGGAAAAGCTTTTTGGTAAGATGTAGACGAGAAGAGAGGCTAAAGACGAAGGTACGGTGCTCTGCAGAGCTAAGCACCGCTCCCGGACCTCTTTCGGCAGAAGGCGCACACCGCAGAGCAGTGTGAACGGCAGAATCGTCTTTGCGCGAAGAAGCAGCTTCTTCGTCTCCGGGAGCCGGAGAGAGCGGCAACTTGGCAAAGGTGATGAAACAAGCTGTACAACACTGCGATTGTGTGCGCAGCTTGCCAAGTGAGAGAAAACAGTACCTGACCACTCTCCTGCCTTTTCAATTCACATGAAGATTCGATTATAAGCTATTTTGGACAACTTTGTTTCTCTTCTTGCAAAACACTCGGCAGACCTCCGTGCAGCCTCTAGAACACGATGGGAGATGTTTTTTGTGCTGGCACAGTTTCTCCTTGCCAGACAGAGTGGAAAAGCTTTTTGCTAAGATGTAGACGCGAAGAGAGACTAAAGAAGCAGGTACGGTGCTCTGCAGAGCTAAGCACCGCTCCCGGACCTCTTTCGGCAGAAGGCGCACACCGCAGAGCACTGTGAGCGGCAGAATCGTCTTTGCGCGAAGAAGCAGCTTCTTCGTCTCCGGGAGCCGGAGAGAGCGGCAACTTCGCAAAGGTGATGAAACAAGCTGTACAACACTGCGATTGTGTGCGCAGCTTGCCAAGTGAGAGAAAACAGTACCTGACCACTCTCCTGCCTTTTCTATTCACATGAACATTCGATTGCAAGCTGTTTTGGACAACTTTCTTTCTCTTCTCGCAAAACACTCGGCAGACCTCCGTGCAGCCTCTAGAACACGATGGGAGATGTTTTCTGTGCTGGCACAGTTTCTCCTTGCCAGACAGAGTGGAAAAGCTTTTTGCTAAGATGTAGACGAGAAGAGAGGCTAAAGACGAAGGTAAGGTGCTCTGCAGAGCTAAGCACCGCTCCCGGACCTCTTTCGGCAGAAGGCGCTCAGCGCAGAGCACTGTGAGCGGCAGAATCGTCTTTGCGCGAAGAAGCAGCTTCTTCGTCTCCGGGAGCCGGAGAGAGCGGCAACTTTGCAAAGGTGATGAAACAAGCTGTACAACACTGCGATTGTGTGCGCAGCTTGCCAAGTGAGAGAAAACAGTACCTGACCACTCTCCTGCCTTTTCTATTCACATGAACATTCGATTGCAAGCTGTTTTGGACAACTTTCTTTCTCTTCTTGCAAAACACTCGGCAGACCTCCGTGCAGCCTCTAGAACACGATGGAAGATGTTTTCTGTGCTCGCACAGTTTCTCCTTGCCAGACAGAGTGGAAAAGCTTTTTGCTAAGATGTAGACGAGAAGAGAGGCTAAAGACGAAGGTACGGTGCTCTGCAGAGCTAAGCACCGCTCCCGGACCTCTTTCGGCAGAAGGCGCACACCGCAGAGCACTGTGAGCGGCAGAATCGTCTTTGCGCGAAGAAGCAGCTTCTTCGTCTCCGGGAGCCGGAGAGAGCGGCAACTTGGCAAAGGTGATGAAACAAGCTGTACAACACTGCGATTGTGTGCGCAGCTTGCCAACTGAGAGAAAACAGTACCTGACCACTCTCCTGCCTTTTCTATTCACATGAACATTCGATTGCAAGCTGTTTTGGACAACTTTCTTTCTCTTCTTGCAAAACACTCGGCAGACCTGCGTGCAGCCTCTAGAACACGATGGGAGATGTTTTTTGTGCTGGCACAGTTTCTCCTTGCCAGACAGAGTGGAAAAGCTTTTTGCTAAGATGTAGACGAGAAGAGAGGCTAAAGACGAAGGTACGGTGCTCTGCAGAGCTAAGCACCGCTCCCGGACCTCTTTCGGCAGAAGGCGCACACCGCAGAGCACTGTGAGCGGCAGAATCGTCTTTGCGCGAAGAAGCAGCTTCTTCGTCTCCGGGAGCCGGAGAGAGCGGCAACTTGGCAAAGGTGATGAAACAAGCTGTACAACACTGCGATTGTGTGCGCAGCTTGCCAAGTGAGAGAAAACAGTACCTGACCACTCTCCTGCCTTTTGTAATCACATGAACATTCGATTGCAAGCTGTTTTGGACAACTTTCTTTCTCTTCTCGCAAAACACTCGGCAGACCTGCGTGCAGCCTCTAGAACACGATGGGAGATGTTTTTTGTGCTCGCACAGTTTCTCCTTGCCAGACAGAGTGGAAAAGCTTTTTGCTAAGATGTAGACGAGAAGAGAGGCTAAAGACGAAGGTACGGTGCTCTGCAGAGTTAAGCACCGCTCCCGGGCGTCTTTCGGCAGAAGGCGCACACCGCAGAGCACTGTGAGCGGCAGAATCGTCTTTGCGCGAAGAAGCAGCTTCTTCGTCTCCGGGAGCCGGAGAGAGCGGCAGCTTCGCAAAGGTGATGAAACAAGCTGTACAACACTGCGATTGTGTGCGCAGCTTGCCAAGTGAGAGAAAACAGTACCTGACCACTCTCCTGCCTTTTCTATTCACATGAACATTCGATTGCAAGCTGTTTTGGACAACTTTCTTTCTCTTCTTGCAAAACACTCGGCAGACCTCCGTGCAGCCTCTAGAACACGATGGGAGATGTTTTCTGTGCTGGCACAGTTTCTCCTTGCCAGACAGAGTGGAAAAGCTTTTTGCTAAGATGTAGACGAGAAGAGAGGCTAAAGACGAAGGTACGGTGCTCTGCAGAGCTAAGCACCGCTCCCGGACCTCTTTCGGCAGAAGGCGCACACCGCAGAGCACTGTGAGCGGCAGAATCGTCTTTGCGCGAAGAAGCAGCTTCTTCGTCTCCGGGAGCCGGGGAGAGCGGCAGCTTCGCAAAGGTGATGAAACAAGCTGTACAACACTGCGATTGTGTGCGCTGCTTGCCAAGTGAGAGAAAACAGTACCTGATCACTCTCCTGCCTTTTCTATACACATGAACATTCGATTGCAAGCTGTTTTGGACAACTTTCTTTCTCTTCTTGCAAAACACTCGGCAGACCTCCGTGCAGCCTCTAGAACACGATGGGAGATGTTTTCTGTGCTGGCACAGTTTCTCCTTGCCAGACAGAGTGGAAAAGCTTTTTGCTAAGATGTAGACGCGAAGAGAGGCTAAAGACGAAGGTACGGTGCTCTGCAGAGCTAAGCACCGCTCCCGGACCTCTTTCGGCAGAAGGCGCACACCGCAGAGCACTGTGAGCGGCAGAATCGTCTTTGCGCGAAGAAGCAGCTTCTTCGTCTCCGGGAGCCGGAGAGAGCGGCAACTTGGCAAAGGTGATGAAACAAGCTGTACAACACTGCGATTGTGTGCGCAGCTTGCCAAGTGAGAGAAAACAGTACCTGACCACTCTCCTGCCTTTTCAATTCACATGAAGATTCGATTGGAAGCTATTTTGGACAACTTTCTTTCTCTTCTTGCAAAACACTCGGCAGACCTCCGTGCAGCCTCTAGAACACGATGGGAGATGTTTTTTGTGCTGGCACAGTTTCTCCTTGCCAGACAGAGTGGAAAAGCTTTTTGCTAAGATGTAGACGCGAAGAGAGACTAAAGAAGCAGGTATGGTGCTCTGCAGAGCTAAGCACCGCTCCCGGACCTCTTTCGGCAGAAGACACACACTGCAGAGCACAGTGAGCGGCAGAATCGTCTTTGCGCGAAGAAGAAGCTTCTTCGTCTCCGGGAGCCGGAGAGAGCGGCAACTTCGCAAAGGTGATGAAACAAGCTGTACAAGACTGCGATTGTGTGCGCAGCTTGCCAAGTGAGAGAAAACAGTACCTGACCACTCTCCTGCCTTTTCTATTCACATGAACATTCGATTGCAAGCTGTTTTGGACAACTTTCTTTCTCTTCTCGCAAAACACTCGGCAGAC
Source organism: Melozone crissalis (assembly GCF_028551555.1). NCBI lineage: Eukaryota > Metazoa > Chordata > Aves > Passeriformes > Passerellidae > Melozone > Melozone crissalis. The sequence goes on from NW_026535906.1 coordinate 167,887, forward strand.
CTGCGTGCAGCCTCTAGAACACGATGGGAGATGTTTTTTGTGCTCGCACAGTTTCTCCTTGCCAGACAGAGTGGAAAAGCTTTTTGGTAAGATGTAGACGAGAAGAGAGGCTAAAGACGAAGGTACGGTGCTCTGCAGAGTTAAGCACCGCTCCCGGGCGTCTTTTGGCAGAAGGCGCACACCGCAGAGCACTGTGAGCGGCAGAATCGTCTTTGCGCGAAGAAGCAGCTTCTTCGTCTCCGGGAGCCGGAGAGAGCGGCAACTTCGCAAAGGTGATGAAACAAGCTGTACAACACTGCGATTGTGTGCGCAGCTTGCCAACTGAGAGAAAACAGTACCTGACCACTCTCCTGCCTTTTCTATTCACATGAACATTCGATTGCAAGCTGTTTTGGACAACTTTCTTTCTCTTCTTGCAAAACACTCGGCAGACCTCCGTGCAGCCTCTAGAACACGATGGGAGATGTTCTCTGTCCTGCCACAGTTTCTCCTTGCCAGACAGAGTGGAAAAGCTTTTTGCTAAGATGTAGACGAGAAGAGAGGCTAAAGACGAAGGTAAGGTGCTCTGCAGAGCTAAGCACCGCTCCCGGACCTCTTTCGGCAGAAGGCGCTCAGCGCAGAGCACTGTGAGCGGCAGAATCGTCTTTGCGCGAAGAAGCAGCTTCTTCGTCTCCGGGAGCCGGAGAGAGCGGCAGCTTCGCAAAGGTGATGAAACAAGCTGTACAACACTGCGATTGTGTGCGCAGCTTGCCAACTGAGAGAAAACAGTACCTGACCACTCTCCTGCCTTTTCTATTCACATGAACATTCGATTGCAAGCTGTTTTGGACAACTTTCTTTCTCTTCTTGCAAAACACTCGGCAGACCTCCGTGCAGCCTCTAGAACACGATGGAAGATGTTTTCTGTGCTCGCACAGTTTCTCCTTGCCAGACAGAGTGGAAAAGCTTTTTGCTAAGATGTAGACGAGAAGAGAGGCTAAAGACGAAGGTACGGTGCTCTGCAGAGCTAAGCACCGCTCCCGGACCTCTTTCGGCAGAAGGCGCACACCGCAGAGCACTGTGAGCGGCAGAATCGTCTTTGCGCGAAGAAGCAGCTTCTTCGTCTCCGGGAGCCGGAGAGAGCGGCAACTTGGCAAAGGTGATGAAACAAGCTGTACAACACTGCGATTCTGTGCGCAGCATGCCAACTGAGAGAAAACAGTACCTGACCACTCTCCTGCCTTTTCTATACACATGAACATTCGATTGCAAGCTGTTTTGGACAACTTTCTTTCTCTTCTTGCAAAACACTCGGCAGACCTGCGTGCAGCCTCTAGAACACGATGGGAGATGTTCTCTGTGCTGCCACAGTTTCTCCTTGCCAGACAGAGTGGAAAAGCTTTTTGCTAGGATGTAGACGAGAAGAGAGGCTAAAGACGAAGGTACGGTGCTCTGCAGAGCTAAGCACCGCTCCCGGACCTCTTTCGGCAGAAGGCGCACACCGCAGAGCACTGTGAGCGGCAGAATCGTCTTTGCGCGAAGAAGCAGCTTCTTCGTCTCCGGGAGCCGGAGAGAGCGGCAACTTCGCAAAGGTGATGAAACAAGCTGTACAACACTGCGATTGTGTGCGCAGCTTGCCAACTGAGAGAAAACAGTACCTGACCACTCTCCTGCCTTTTCTATTCACATGAACATTCGATTGCAAGCTGTTTTGGACAACTTTCTTTCTCTTCTTGCAAAAAACTCGGCAGACCTCCGTGCAGCCTCTAGAACACGATGGTGCATGTTTTTTGTGCTGGCACAGTTTCTCCTTGCCAGACAGAGTGGAAAAGGTTTTTGCTAAGATGTAGACGAGAAGAGAGGCTAAAGACGAAGGTACGGTGCTCTGCAGAGCTAAGCACCGCTCCCGGGCGTCTTTCGGCAGAAGGCGCACACCGCAGAGCACTGTGAGCGGCAGAATCGTCTTTGCGCGAAGAAGCAGCTTCTTCGTCTCCGGGAGCCGGAGAGAGCGGCAACTTGGCAAAGGTGATGAAACAAGCTGTACAACACTGCGATTGTGTGCGCAGCTTGCCAAGTGAGAGAAAACAGTACCTGACCACTCTCCTGCCTTTTCAATTCACATGAACATTCGATTGCAAGCTGTTTTGGACAACTTTCTTTCTCTTCTTGCAAAACACTCGGCAGACCTCCGTGCAGCCTCTAGAACACGATGGGAGATGTTTTCTGTGCCGGCACAGTTTCTCCTTGCCAGACAGAGTGGAAAAGCTTTTTGCTAAGATGTAGACGAGAAGAGAGGCTAAAGAAGCAGGTATGGTGCTCTGCAGAGCAAAGCACAGCTCCCTGGCCTCTTTCGGCAGGAGACACACACTACAGAGCACTGTGAGCGGCAGAATCGTCTTTGCGCGAAAACGCAGCTTCTTCGTCTCCGGGAGCCGGAGAGAGCGGCAACTTCGCAAAGGTGATGAAACAAGCTGTACAACACTGCGATTGTGTGCGCAGCTTGTCAAGTGAGAGAAAAGAGTACCTGACCACTCTCCTGCCTTTTCTATTCACATGAACATTCGATTGCAAGCTGTTTTGGACAACTTCCTTTCTCTTCTTACAAAACACTCGGCAGACCTCCCTGCAGCCTCTAGAACACGATGGGAGATGTTTTCTGTGCCGGCACAGTTTCTCTTTGCCAGACAGAGTGGAAAAGCTTTTTGCTAAGATGTAGACGAGAAGAGAGGCTAAAGACGAAGGTACGGTGCTCTGCAGAGCTAAGCACCGCTCCCGGACCTCTTTCGGCAGAAGACACACACTGCAGAGCACAGTGAGCGGCAGAATCCTCTTTGCGCGAAAACGCAGCTTCTTCGTCTCCGGGAGCCGGAGAGAGCGGCAACTTGGCAAAGGTGATGAAACAAGCTGTACAACACTGCGATTGTGTGCGCAGCTTGCCAAGTGAGAGAAAACAGTACCTGACCACTCTCCTGCCTTTTCTATTCACATGAACATTCGATTGCAAGCTGTTTTGGACAACTTTCTTTCTCTTCTTGCAAAACACTCGGCAGACCTCCGTGCAGCCTCTAGAACACGATGGGAGATGTTTTCTGTGCTGGCACAGTTTCTCCTTGCCAGACAGAGTGGAAAAGCTTTTTGCTAAGATGTAGACGAGAAGAGAGGCTAAAGACGAAGGTACGGTGCTCTGCAGAGCTAAGCACCGCTCCCGGACCTCTTTCGGCAGAAGGCTCACACCGCAGAGCACTGTGAGCGGCAGAATCGTCTTTGCGCGAAGAAGCAGCTTCTTCGTCTCCGGGAGCCGGAGAGAGCGGCAGCTTCGCAAAGGTGATGAAACAAGCTGTACAACACTGCGATTGTGTGCGCAGCTTGCCAACTGAGAGAAAACAGTACCTGACCACTCTCCTGCCTTTTCTATACACATGAACATTCGATTGCAAGCTGTTTTGGACAACTTTCTTTCTCTTCTTGCAAAACACTCGGCAGACCTCCGTGCAGCCTCTAGAACACGATGGAAGATGTTTTCTGTGCTGGCACAGTTTCTCCTTGCCAGACAGAGTGGAAAAGCTTTTTGCTAAGATGTAGACGAGAAGAGAGGCTAAAGACCAAGGTACGGTGCTCTGCAGAGCTAAGCACCGCTCCCGGACCTCTTTCGGTAGAAGGCGCACACCGCAGAGCACTGTGAGCGGCAGAATCGTCTTTGCGCGAAGAAGCAGCTTCTTCGTCTCCGGGAGCCGGAGAGAGCGGCAACTTGGCAAAGGTGATGAAACAAGCTGTACAACACTGCGATTGTGTGCGCAGCTTGCCAAGTGAGAGAAAACAGTACCTGACCACTCTCCTGCCTTTTCTATTCACATGAACATTCGATTGCAAGCTATTTTGGACAACTTTCTCTCTCTTCTTGCAAAACACTCGGCAGACCTCCGTGCAGCCTCTAGAACACGATGGGAGATGTTCTCTGTTCTGCCACAGTTTCTCCTTGCCAGACAGAGTGGAAAAGCTTTTTGCTTAGATGTAGACGAGAAGAGAGGCTAAAGACGAAGGTAAGGTGCTCTGCAGAGCTAAGCACCGCTCCCGGACCTCTTTCGGCAGAAGGCGCTCAGCGCAGAGCACTGTGAGCGGCAGAATCGTCTTTGCGCGAAGAAGCAGCTTCTTCGTCTCCGGGAGCCGGAGAGAGCGGCAGCTTCGCAAAGGTGATGAAACAAGCTGTACAACACTGCGATTGTGTGCGCAGCTTGCCAACTGAGAGAAAACAGTACCTGACCACTCTCCTGCCTTTTCTATTCACATGAACATTCGATTGCAAGCTGTTTTGGACAACTTTCTTTCTCTTCTTGCAAAACACTCGGCAGACCTCCGTGCAGCCTCTAGAACACGATGGAAGATGTTTTCTGTGCTCGCACAGTTTCTCCTTGCCAGACAGAGTGGAAAAGCTTTTTGCTAAGATGTAGACGAGAAGAGAGGCTAAAGACGAAGGTACGGTGCTCTGCAGAGCTAAGCACCGCTCCCGGACCTCTTTCGGCAAAAGGCGCACAGCGCAGAGCACTGTGAGCGGCAGAATCGTCTTTGCGCGAAGAAGCAGCTTCTTCGTCTCCGGGAGCCGGAGAGAGCGGCAACTTGGCAAAGGTGATGAAACAAGCTGTACAACACTGCGATTGTGTGCGCAGCTTGCCAAGTGAGAGAAAACAGTACCTGACCACTCTCCTGCCTTTTCTATTCACATGAACATTCGATTGCAAGCTGTTTTGGACAACTTTCTTTCTCTTCTTGCAAAACACTCGGCAGACCTGCGTGCAGCCTCTAGAACACGATGGGAGATGTTCTCTGTGCTGGCACAGTTTCTCCTTGCCAGACAGAGTGGAAAAGCTTTTTGCTAAGATGTAGACGAGAAGAGAGGCTAAAGACGAAGGTACGGTGCTCTGCAGAGCTAAGCACCGCTCCCGGGCGTCTTTCGGCAGAAGGCGCACACCGCAGAGCACTGTGAGCGGCAGAATCGTCTTTGCGCGAAGAAGCAGCTTCTTCGACTCCGGGAGCCGGAGAGAGCGGCAACTTGGCAATGGTGATGAAACAAGCTGTACAACACTGCGATTGTGTGCGCAGCTTGCCAAGTGAGAGAAAACAGTACCTGACCACTCTCCTGCCTTTTCTATTCACATGAACATTCGATTGCAAGCTGTTTTGGACAACTTTCTTTCTCTTCTTGCAAAACACTCGGCAGACCTCCGTGCAGCCTCTAGAACACGATGGGAGATGTTTTCTGTGCTGGCACAGTTTCTCCTTGCCAGACAGAGTGGAAAAGCTTTTTGCTAAGATGTAGACGAGAAGAGAGGCTAAAGACCAAGGTACGGTGCTCTGCAGAGCTAAGCACCGCTCCCGGACCTCTTTCGGCAGAAGACACGCACTGCAGAGCACTGTGAGCGGCAGAATCGTCTTTGCGCGAAAACGCAGCTTCTTCGTCTCCGGGAGCCGGAGAGAGCGGCAACTTGGCAAAGGTGATGAAACAAGCTGTACAACACTGCGATTGTGTGCGCAGCTTGCCAAGTGAGAGAAAACAGTACCTGACCACTCTCCTGCCTTTTCTATTCACATGAACATTCGATTGCAAGCTGTTTTGGACAACTTTCTTTCTCTTCTTGCAAAACACTCGGCAGACCTCCGTGCAGCCTCTAGAACACGATGGGTGATGTTTTCTGTGCTGGCACAGTTTCTCCTTGCCAGACAGAGTGGAAAAGCTTTTTGCTAAGATGTAGACGAGAAGAGAGGCTAAAGACGAAGGTACGGTGCTCTGCAGAGCTAAGCACCGCTCCCGGACCTCTTTCGGCAGAAGACACGCACTGCAGAGCACTGTGAGCGGCAGAATCGTCTTTGCGCGAAGAAGCAGCTTCTTCGTCTCCGGGAGCCGGAGAGAGCGGCAACTTGGCAAAGGTGATGAAACAAGCTGTACAACACTGCGATTGTGTGCGCAGCTTGCCAAGTGAGAGAAAACAGTACCTGACCACTCTCCTGCCTTTTCTATTCACATGAACATTCGATTGCAAGCTGTTTTGGACAACTTTCTTTCTCTTCTTGCAAAACACTCGGCAGACCTGCGTGCAGCCTCTAGAACACGATGGGAGATGTTTTCTGTGCTGGCACAGTTTCTCCTTGCCAGACAGAGTGGAAAAGCTTTTTGCTAAGATGTAGACGAGAAGAGAGGCTAAAGACGAAGGTACGGTGCTCTGCAGAGCTAAGCACCGCTCCCGGGCGTCTTTCGGCAGAAGGCGCACACCGCAGAGCACTGTGAGCGGCAGAATCGTCTTTGCGCGAAGAAGCAGCTTCTTCGTCTCCGGGAGCCGGAGAGAGCGGCAACTTCGCAAAGGTGATGAAACAAGCTGTACAACACTGCGATTGTGTGCGCAGCTTGCCAACTAAGAGAAAACAGTACCTGACCACTCTCCTGCCTTTTCAATTCACATGAACATTCGATTGCAAGCTGTTTTGGACAACTTTCTTTCTCTTCTTGCAAAACACTCGGCAGACCTCCGTGCAGCCTCTAGAACACGATGGGAGATGTTTTATGTGCTGGCACAGTTTCTCCTTGCCAGACAGAGTGGAAAAGCTTTTTGCTAAGATGTAGACGCGAAGAGAGACTAAAGAAGCAGGTATGGTGCTCTGCAGAGCTAAGCACCGCTCCCGGACCTCTTTCGGCAGAAGACACACACTGCAGAGCACAGTGAGCGGCAGAATCGTCTTTGCGCGAAGAAGAAGCTTCTTCGTCTCCGGGAGCCGGAGAGAGCGGCAACTTCGCAAAGGTGATGAAACAAGCTGTACAACACTGCGATTGTGTGCGCAGCTTGCCAAGTGAGAGAAAACAGTACCTGACCACTCTCCTGCCTTTTCTATTCACATGAACATTCGATTGCAAGCTGTTTTGGACAACTTTCTTTCTCTTCTTGCAAAACACTCGGCAGACCTCCGTGCAGCCTCTAGAACACGATGGGAGATGTTTTCTGTGCTGGCACAGTTTCTCCTTGCCAGACAGAGTGGAAAAGCTTTTTGCTAAGATGTAGACGAGAAGAGAGGCTAAAGACGAAGGTACGGTGCTCTGCAGAGCTAAGCACCGCTCCCGGACCTCTTTCGGCAGAAGGCGCACACCGCAGAGCACTGTGAGCGGCAGAATCGTCTTTGCGCGAAGAAGCAGCTTCTTCGTCTCCGGGAGCCGGAGAGAGCGGCAACTTGGCAAAGGTGATGAAACAAGCTGTACAACACTGCGATTGTGTGCGCAGCTTGCCAAGTGAGAGAAAACAGTACCTGACCACTCTCCTGCCTTTTGTAATCACATGAACATTCGATTGCAAGCTGTTTTGGACAACTTTCTTTCTCTTCTCGCAAAACACTCGGCAGACCTGCGTGCAGCCTCTAGAACACGATGGGAGATGTTTTTTGTGCTCGCACAGTTTCTCCTTGCCAGACAGAGTGGAAAAGCTTTTTGGTAAGATGTAGACGAGAAGAGAGGCTAAAGACGAAGGTACGGTGCTCTGCAGAGTTAAGCACCGCTCCCGGGCGTCTTTCGGCAGAAGGCGCACACCGCAGAGCACTGTGAGCGGCAGAATCGTCTTTGCGCGAAGAAGCAGCTTCTTCGTCTCCGGGAGCCGGAGAGAGCGGCAACTTCGCAAAGGTGATGAAACAAGCTGTACAACACTGCGATTGTGTGCGCAGCTTGCCAACTGAGAGAAAACAGTACCTGACCACTCTCCTGCCTTTTCTATTCACATGAACATTCGATTGCAAGCTGTTTTGGACAACTTTCTTTCTCTTCTTGCAAAACACTCGGCAGACCTCCGTGCAGCCTCTAGAACACGATGGGAGATGTTTTCTGTGCTGGCACAGTTTCTCCTTGCCAGACAGAGTGGAAAAGCTTTTTGCTAAGATGTAGACGAGAAGAGAGGCTAAAGACGAAGGTAAGGTGCTCTGCAGAGCTAAACACCGCTCCCGGACCTCTTTCGGCAGAAGGCGCTCAGCGCAGAGCACTGTGAGCGGCAGAATCGTCTTTGCGCGAAGAAGCAGCTTCTTCGTCTCCGGGAGCCGGAGAGAGCGGCAGCTTCGCAAAGGTGATGAAACAAGCTGTACAACACTGCGATTGTGTGCGCAGCTTGCCAAGTGAGAGAAAACAGTACCTGACCACTCTCCTGCCTTTTCTATACACATGAACATTCGATTGCAAGCTGTTTTGGACAACTTTCTTTCTCTTCTTGCAAAACACTCGGCAGACCTCCGTGCAGCCTCTAGAACTCGATGGAAGATGTTTTCTGTGCTCGCACAGTTTCTCCTTGCCAGACAGAGTGGAAAAGCTTTTTGCTAAGATGTAGACGAGAAGAGAGGCTAAAGACGAAGGTACGGTGCTCTGCAGAGCTAAGCACCGCTCCCGGACCTCTTTCGGCAGAAGGCGCACACCGCAGAGCACTGTGAGCGGCAGAATCGTCTTTGCGCGAAGAAGCAGCTTCTTCGTCTCCGGGAGCCGGAGAGAGCGGCAACTTGGCAAAGGTGATGAAACAAGCTGTACAACACTGCGATTGTGTGCGCAGCTTGCCAAGTGAGAGAAAACAGTACCTGACCACTCTCCTGCCTTTTCTATTCACATGAAGATTCGATTGCAAGCTGTTTTGGACAACTTTCTTTCTCTTCTTGCAAAACACTCGGCAGACCTCCGTGCAGCCTCTAGAACACGATGGGAGATGTTTTCTGTGCCGACACAGTTTCTCCTTGCCAGACAGAGTGGAAAAGCTTTTTGCTAAGATGTAGACGAGAAGAGAGGCTAAAGAAGCAGGTATGGTGCTCTGCAGAGCAAAGCACAGCTCCCTGGCCTCTTTCGGCAGGAGACACACACTACAGAGCACTGTGAGCGGCAGAATCGTCTTTGCGCGAAAACGCAGCTTCTTCGTCTCCGGGAGCCGGAGAGAGCGGCAACTTCGCAAAGGTGATGAAACAAGCTGTACAACACTGCGATTGTGTGCGCAGCTTGCCAAGTGAGAGAAAACAGTACCTGACCACTCTCCTGCCTTTTCTATTCACATGAACATTCGATTGGAAGCTGTTTTGGACAACTTTCTTTCTCTTCTTGCAAAACACTCGGCAGACCTCCGTGCAGCCTCTAGAACACGATGGGAGATGTTTTCTGTGCTGGCACAGTTTCTCCTTGCCAGACAGAGTGGAAAAGCTTTTTGCTAAGATGTAGACGAGAAGAGAGGCTAAAGACGAAGGTACGGTGCTCTGCAGAGCTAAGCACCGCTCCCGGACCTCTTTCGGCAGAAGACACACACTGCAGAGCACTGTGAGCGGCAGAATCGTCTTTGCGCGAAGAAGCAGCTTCTTCGTCTCCGGGAGCCGGAGAGAGCGGCAACTTGGCAAAGGTGATGAAACAAGCTGTACAACACTGCGATTGTGTGCGCAGCTTGCCAAGTGAGAGAAAACAGTACCTGACCACTCTCCTGCCTTTTGTAATCACATGAACATTCGATTGCAAGCTGTTTTGGACAACTTTCTTTCTCTTCTTGCAAAACACTCGGCAGACCTCCGTGCAGCCTCTAGAACACGATGGGAGATGTTTTTTGTGCTCGCACAGTTTCTCCTTGCCAGACAGAGTGGAAAAGCTTTTTGGTAAGATGTAGACGAGAAGAGAGGCTAAAGACGAAGGTACGGTGCTCTGCAGAGTTAAGCACCGCTCCCGGGCCTCTTTCGGCAGAAGGCGCACACCGCAGAGCACTGTGAGCGGCAGAATCGTCTTTGCGCGAAGAAGCAGCTTCTTCGTCTCCGGGAGCCGGAGAGAGCGGCAACTTCGCAAAGGTGATGAAACAAGCTGTACAACACTGCGATTGTGTGCGCAGTTTGCCAACTGAGAGAAAACAGTACCTGACCACTCTCCTGCCTTTTCTATTCACATGAAAATTCGATTGGAAGCTGTTTTGGACAACTTTCTTTCTCTTCTTGCAAAACACTCGGCAGACCTCCGTGCAGCCTCTAGAACACGATGGGAGATGTTTTCTGCGCTGGCACAGTTTCTCCTTGCCAGACAGAGTGGAAAAGCTTTTTGCTAAGATGTAGACGAGAAGAGAGGCTAAAGACGAATGTAAGGTGCTCTGCAGAGCTAAGCACCGCTCCCGGACCTCTTTCGGCAGAAGGCGCTCAGCGCAGAGCACTGTGAGCGGCAGAATCGTCTTTGCGCGAAGAAGCAGCTTCTTCGTCTCCGGGAGCCGGAGAGAGCGGCAACTTGGCAAAGGTGATGAAACAAGCTGTACAACACTGCGATTGTGTGCGCAGCTTGCCAACTGAGAGAAAACAGTACCTGACCACTCTCCTGCCTTTTCAATTCACATGAACATTCGATTGCAAGCTGTTTTGGACAACTTTCTTTCTCTTCTTGCAAAACACTCGGCAGACCTCCGTGCAGCCTCTAGAACACGATGGGAGATGTTTTCTGTGCTGGCACAGTTTCTCCTTGCCAGACAGAGTGGAAAAGCTTTTTGCTAAGATGTAGACGAGAAGAGAGGCTAAAGACGAAGGTACGGTGCTCTGCAGAGCTAAGCACCACTCCCGGGCGTCTTTCGGCAGAAGGCGCACACCGCAGAGCACTGTGAGCGGCAGAATCGTCTTTGCGCGAAGAAGCAGCTTCTTCGTCTCCGGGAGCCGGAGAGAGCGGCAACTTGTCAAAGGTGATGAAACAAGCTGTACAACACTGCGATTGTGTGCGCAGCTTGCCAAGTGAGAGAAAACAGTACCTGACCACTCTCCTGCCTTTTGTAATCACATGAACATTCGATTGCAAGCTGTTTTGGACAACTTTCTTTCTCTTCTCGCAAAACACTCGGCAGACCTGCGTGCAGCCTCTAGAACACGATGGGAGATGTTTTTTGTGCTCGCACAGTTTCTCCTTGCCAGACAGAGTGGAAAAGCTTTTTGGTAAGATGTAGACGAGAAGAGAGGCTAAAGACGAAGGTACGGTGCTCTGCAGAGTTAAGCACCGCTCCCGGGCGTCTTTCGGCAGAAGGCGCACACCGCAGAGCACTGTGAGCGGCAGAATCGTCTTTGCGCGAAGAAGCAGCTTCTTCGTCTCCGGGAGCCGGAGAGAGCGGCAACTTCGCAAAGGTGATGAAACAAGCTGTACAACACTGCGATTGTGTGCGCAGCTTGCCAACTGAGAGAAAACAGTACCTCACCACTCTCCTGCCTTTTCTATTCACATGAACATTCGATTGCAAGCTGTTTTGGACAACTTTCTTTCTCTTCTTGCAAAACACTCGGCAGACCTCCGTGCAGCCTCTAGAACACGATGGGAGATGTTTTCTGTGCTGGCACAGTTTCTCCTTGCCAGACAGAGTGGAAAAGCTTTTTGCTAAGATGTAGACGAGAAGAGAGGCTAAAGACCAAGGTAAGGTGCTCTGCAGAGCTAAGCACCGCTCCCGGACCTCTTTCGGCAGAAGGCGCTCAGCGCAGAGCACTGTGAGCGGCAGAATCGTCTTTGCGCGAAGAAGCAGCTTCTTCGTCTCCGGGAGCCGGAGAGAGCGGCAGCTTCGCAAAGGTGATGAAACAAGCTGTACAACACTGCGATTGTGTGCGCAGCTTGCCAAGTGAGAGACAACAGTACCTGACCACTCTCCTGCCTTTTCTATTCACATGAACATTCGATTGCAAGCTGTTTTGGACAACTTTCTTTCTCTTCTTGCAAAACACTCGGCAGACCTCCGTGCAGCCTCTAGAACACGATGGGAGATGTTTTCTGTGCTCGCACAGTTTCTCCTTGCCAGACAGAGTGGAAAAGCTTTTTGCTAAGATGTAGACGAGAAGAGAGGCTAAAGACGAAGGTACGGTGCTCTGCAGAGCTAAGCACCGCTCCCGGACCTCTTTCGGCAGAAGGCGCACACCGCAGAGCACTGTGAGCGGCAGAATCGTCTTTGCGCGAAGAAGCAGCTTCTTCGTCTCCGGGAGCCGGAGAGAGCGGCAACTTGGCAAAGGTGATGAAACAAGCTGTACAACACTGCGATTGTGTGCGCAGCTTGCCAAGTGAGAGAAAACAGTACCTGACCACTCTCCTGCCTTTTCTATTCACATGAACATTCGATTGCAAGCTGTTTTGGACAACTTTCTTTTTCTTCTTGCAAAACACTCGGCAGACCTGCGTGCAGCCTCTAGAACACGATGGGAGATGTTCTCTGTGCTGGCACAGTTTCTCCTTGCCAGACAGACTGGAAAAGCTTTTTGCTAAGATGTAGACGAGAAGAGAGGCTAAAGACGAAGGTACGGTGCTCTGCAGAGCTAAGCACCGCTCCCGGACCTCTTTCGGCAGAAGGCTCACACCGCAGAGCACTGTGAGCGGCAGAATCGTCTTTGCGCGAAGAAGCAGCTTCTTCGTCTCCGGGAGCCGGAGAGAGCGGCAACTTGGCAAAGGTGATGAAACAAGCTGTACAACACTGCGATTGTGTGCGCAGCTTGCCAAGTGAGAGAAAACAGTACCTGACCACTCTCCTGCCTTTTCTATTCACATGAACATTCGATTGCAAGCTGTTTTGGACAACTTTCTTTCTCTTCTTGCAAAACACTCGGCAGACCTCCGTGCAGCCTCTAGAACACGATGGGAGATGTTTTCTGTGCTGGCACAGTTTCTCCTTGCCAGACAGAGTGGAAAAGCTTTTTGCTAAGATGTAGACGAGAAGAGAGGCTAAAGACGAAGGTACGGTGCTCTGCAGAGCTAAGCACCGCTCCCGGACCTCTTTCGGCAGAAGACACACACTGCAGAGCACTGTGAGCGGCAGAATCGTCTTTGCGCGAAAACGCAGCTTCTTCGTCTCCGGGAGCCGGAGAGAGCGGCAACTTCGCAAAGGTGATGAAACAAGCTGTACAACACTGCGATTGTGTGCGCAGCTTGCCAACTGAGAGAAAACAGTACCTGACCACTCTCCTGCCTTTTCTATTCACATGAACATTCGATTGCAAGCTGTTTTGGACAACTTTCTTTCTCTTCTTGCAATAAACTCGGCAGACCTCTGTGCAGCCTCTAGAACACGATGGTGCATGTTTTTTGTGCTGGCACAGTTTCTCCTTACCAGACAGAGTGGAAAAGCTTTTTGCTAAGATGTAGACGAGAAGAGAGGCTACAGAAGCAGGTATGGTGCTCTGCAGAGCTAAGCACCGCTCCCTGGCCTCTTTCGGCAGGAGACACACACTACAGAGCACTGTGAGCGGCAGAATCGTCTTTGCGCGAAGAAGCAGCTTCTTCGTCTCCGGGAGCCGGAGAGAGCGGCAGCTTCGCAAAGGTGATGAAACAAGCTGTACAACACTGCGATTGTGTGCGCAGCTTGCCAAGTGAGAGAAAACAGTACCTGACCACTCTCCTGCCTTTTCTATTCACATGAACATTCGATTGCAAGCTGTTTTGGACAACTTTCTTTCTCTTCTTGCAAAACACTCGGCAGACCTGCGTGCAGCCTCTAGAACACGATGGGAGATGTTTTCTGTGCCGGCACAGTTTCTCCTTGCCAGACAGAGTGGAAAAGCTTTTTGCTAAGATGTAGACGAGAAGAGAGGCTAAAGAAGCAGGTATGGTGCTCTGCAGAGCAAAGCACAGCTCCCTGGCCTCTTTCGGCAGGAGACACACACTACAGAGCACTGTGAGCGGCAGAATCGTCTTTGCGCGAAAACGCAGCTTCTTCGTCTCCGGGAGCCGGAGAGAGCGGCAACTTCGCAAAGGTGATGAAACAAGCTGTACAACACTGCGATTGTGTGCGCAGCTTGCCAAGTGAGAGAAAACAGTACCTGACCACTCTCCTGCCTTTTCTATTCACATGAACATTCGATTGCAAGCTGTTTTGGACAACTTTCTTTCTCTTCTTACAAAACACTCGGCAGACCTCCCTGCAGCCTCTAGAACACGATGGGAGATGTTTTCTGTGCCGGCACAGTTTCTCTTTGCCAGACAGAGTGGAAAAGCTTTTTGCTAAGATGTAGACGAGAAGAGAGGCTAAAGACGAAGGTACGGTGCTCTGCAGAGCTAAGCACCGCTCCCGGACCTCTTTCGTCAGAAGACACACACTGCAGAGCACAGTGAGCGGCAGAATCGTCTTTGCGCGAAAACGCAGCTTCTTCGTCTCCGGGAGCCGGAGAGAGCGGCAACTTGGCAAAGGTGATGAAACAAGCTGTACAACACTGCGATTGTGTGCGCAGCTTGCCAAGTGAGAGAAAACAGTACCTGACCACTCTCCTGCCTTTTCTATTCACATGAACATTCGATTGCAAGCTGTTTTGGACAACTTTCTTTCTCTTCTTGCAAAACACTCGGCAGACCTCCGTGCAGCCTCTAGAACACGATGGGAGATGTTTTCTGGGCTGGCACAGTTTCTCCTTGCCAGACAGAGTGGAAAAGCTTTTTGCTAAGATGTAGACGAGAAGAGAGGCTAAAGACGAAGGTACGGTGCTCTGCAGAGCTAAGCACCGCTCCCGGACCTCTTTCGGCAGAAGGCGCTCAGCGCAGAGCACTGTGAGCGGCAGAATCGTCTTTGCGCGAAGAAGCAGCTTCTTCGTCTCCGGGAGCCGGAGAGAGCGGCAGCTTCGCAAAGGTGATGAAACAAGCTGTACAACACTGCGATTGTGTGCGCAGCTTGCCAAGTGAGAGAAAACAGTACCTGACCACTCTCCTGCCTTTTCTATTCACATGAACATTCGATTGCAAGCTGTTTTGGACAACTTTCTTTCTCTTCTTGCAAAAAACTCGGCAGACCTCCGTGCAGCCTCTAGAACACGATGGTGCATGTTTTTTGTGCTGGCACAGTTTCTCCTTGCCAGACAGAGTGGAAAAGCTTTTTGCTAAGATGTAGACGAGAAGAGAGGCTAAAGACGAAGGTACGGTGCTCTGCAGAGCTAAGCACCGCTCCCGGGCGTCTTTCGGCAGAAGGCGCACACCGCAGAGCACTGTGAGCGGCAGAATCGTCTTTGCGCGAAGAAGCAGCTTCTTCGTCTCCGGGAGCCGGAGAGAGCGGCAACTTGGCAAAGGTGATGAAACAAGCTGTACAACACTGCGATTGTGTGCGCAGCTTGCCAACTGAGAGAAAACAGTACCTGACCACTCTCCTGCCTTTTCTATACACATGAACATTCGATTGCAAGCTGTTTTGGACAACTTTCTTTCTCTTCTTGCAAAACACTCGGCAGACCTCCGTGCAGCCTCTAGAACACGATGGGAGAAGTTTTCTGAGCCGGCACAGTTTCTCCTTGCCAGACAGAGTGGAAAAGCTTTTTGCTAAGATGTAGACGAGAAGAGAGGCTAAAGAAGCAGATATGGTGCTCTGCAGAGCAAAGCACAGTTCCCTGGCCTCTTTCGGCAGGAGACACACACTACAGAGCACTGTGAGCGGCAGAATCGTCTTTGCGCGAAAACGCAGCTTCTTCGTCTCCGGGAGCCGAAGAGAGCGGCAACTTCGCAAAGGTGATGAAACAAGCTGTACAACACTGCGATTGTGTGCGCAGCTTGCCAACTGAGAGAAAACAGTACCTGACCACTCTCCTGCCTTTTCTATTCACATGAACATTCGATTGCAAGCTGTTTTGGACAACTTTCTTTCTCTTCTTACAAAACACTCGGCAGACCTCCCTGCAGCCTCTAGAACACGATGGGAGATGTTTTCTGTGCCGGCACAGTTTCTCTTTGCCAGACAGAGTGGAAAAGCTTTTTGCTAAGATGTAGACGAGAAGAGAGGCTAAAGACGAAGGTACGGTGCTCTGCAGAGCTAAGCACCGCTCCCGGACCTCTTTCGGCAGAAGGCGCACACCGCAGAGCACTGTGAGCGGCAGAATCGTCTTTGCGCGAAGAAGCAGCTTCTTCGTCTCCGGGAGCCGGAGAGAGCGGCAACTTGGCAAAGGTGATGAAACAAGCTGTACAACACTGCGATTGTGTGCGCAGCTTGCCAACTAAGAGAAAACAGTACCTGACCACTCTCCTGCCTTTTCAATTCACATGAACATTCGATTGCAAGCTGTTTTGGACAACTTCCTTTCTCTTCTTGCAAAACACTCGGCAGACCTCCGTGCAGCCTCTAGAACACGATGGGAGATGTTTTTTGTGCTGGCACAGTTTCTCCTTGCCAGACAGAGTGGAAAAGCTTTTTGCTAAGATGTAGACGCGAAGAGAGACTAAAGAAGCAGGTATGGTGCTCTGCAGAGCTAAGCACCGCTCCCGGACCTCTTTCGGCAGAAGACACACACTGCAGAGCACAGTGAGCGGCAGAATCGTCTTTGCGCGAAGAAGAAGCTTCTTCGTCTCCGGGAGCCGGAGAGAGCGGCAACTTCGCAAAGGTGATGAAACAAGCTGTACAACACTGCGATTGTGTGCGCAGCTTGCCAACTGAGAGAAAACAGTACCTGACCACTCTCCTGCCTTTTCTATTCACATGAACATTCGATTGCAAGCTGTTTTGGACAACTTTCTTTCTCTTCTTGCAAAACACTCGGCAGACCTCCGTGCAGCCTCTAGAACACGATGGGAGATGTTTTCTGTGCTGGCACAGTTTCTCCTTGCCAGACTGAGTGGAAAAGCTTTTTGCTAAGATGTAGACGAGAAGAGAGGCTAAAGACGAAGGTACGGTGCTCTGCAGAGCTAAGCACCGCTCCCGGGCGTCTTTCGGCAGAAGGCGCACACCCGCAGAGCACTGTGAGCGGCAGAATCGTCTTTGCGCGAAGAAGCAGCTTCTTCGTCTCCGGGAGCCGGAGAGAGCGGCAACTTGGCAAAGGTGATGAAACAAGCTGTACAACACTGCGATTGTGTGCGCAGCTTGCCAAGTGAGAGAAAACAGTACCTGACCACTCTCCTGCCTTTTGTAATCACATGAACATTCGATTGCAAGCTGTTTTGGACAACTTTCTTTCTCTTCTTGCAAAACACTCGGCAGACCCTCCGTGCAGCCTCTAGAACACGATGGGAGATGTTTTCTGTGCTGGCACAGTTTCTCCTTGCCAGACAGAGTGGAAAAGCTTTTTGCTAAGATGTAGACGAGAAGAGAGGCTAAAGACGAAGGTACGGTGCTCTGCAGAGCTAAGCACCGCTCCCGGACCTCTTTCGGCAGAAGACACACACTGCAGAGCACTGTGAGCGGCAGAATCGTCTTTGCGCGAAGAAGCAGCTTCTTCGTCTCCGGGAGCCGGAGAGAGCGGCAACTTCGCAAAGGTGATGAAACAAGCTGTACAACACTGCGATTGTGTGCGCAGCTTGCCAAGTGAGAGAAAACAGTACCTGACCACTCTCCTGCCTTTTGTAATCACATGAACATTCGATTGCAAGCTGTTTTGGACAACTTTCTTTCTCTTCTTGCAAAACACTCGGCAGACCTCCGTGCAGCCTCTAGAACACGATGGGAGATGTTTTTTGTGCTCGCACAGTTTCTCCTTGCCAGACAGAGTGGAAAAGCTTTTTGGTAAGATGTAGACGAGAAGAGAGGCTAAAGACGAAGGTACGGTGCTCTGCAGAGCTAAGCACCGCTCCCGGGCGTCTTTCGGCAGAAGGCGCACACCGCAGAGCACTGTGAGCGGCAGAATCGTCTTTGCGCGAAGAAGCAGCTTCTTCGTCTCCGGGAGCCGGAGAGAGCGGCAACTTGGCAAAGGTGATGAAACAAGCTGTACAACACTGCGATTGTGTGCGCAGCTTGCCAAGTGAGAGAAAACAGTACCTGACCACTCTCCTGCCTTTTGTAATCACATGAACATTCGATTGCAAGCTGTTTTGGACAACTTTCTTTCTCTTCTCGCAAAACACTCGGCAGACCTTCGTGCAGCCTCTAGAACACGATGGGAGATGTTTTTTGTGCTGGCACAGTTTCTCCTTGCCAGACAGAGTGGAAAATCTTTTTGCTAAGATGTAGACGAGAAGAGAGGCTAAAGACGAAGGTACGGTGCTCTGCAGAGTTAAGCACCGCTCCCGGGCGTCTTTCGGCAGAAGGCGCTCACCGCAGAGCACTGTGAGCGGCAGAATCGTCTTTGCGCGAAGAAGCAGCTTCTTCGTCTCCGGGAGCCGGAGAGAGCGGCAACTTGGCAAAGGTGATGAAACAAGCTGTACAACACTGCGATTGTGTGCGCAGCTTGCCAAGTGAGAGAAAACAGTACCTGACCACTCTCCTGCCTTTTGTAATCACATGAACATTCGATTGCAAGCTGTTTTGGACAACTTTCTTTCTCTTCTTGCAAAACACTCGGCAGACCTCCGTGCAGCCACTAGAACACGATGGGAGATGTTTTCTGTGCTGGCACAGTTTCTCCTTGCCAGACAGAGTGGAAAAGCTTTTTGCTAAGATGTAGACGAGAAGAGAGGCTAAAGACGAAGGTACGGTGCTCTGCAGAGCTAAGCACCGCTCCCGGACCTCTTTCGGCAGAAGGCGCACACCGCAGAGCAGTGTGAGCGGCAGAATCGTCTTTGCGCGAAGAAGCAGCTTCTTCGTCTCCGGGAGCCGGGGAGAGCGGCAGCTTCGCAAAGGTGATGAAACAAGCTGTACAACACTGCGATTGTGTGCGCAGCTTGCCAAGTGAGAGAAAACAGTACCTGACCACTCTCCTGCCTTTTCTATACACATGAACATTCGATTGCAAGCTGTTTTGGACAACTTTCTTTCTCTTCTTGCAAAACACTCGGCAGACCTCCGTGCAGCCTCTAGAACACGATGGGAGATGTTTTCTGTGCTGGCACAGTTTCTCCTTGCCAGACAGAGTGGAAAAGCTTTTTGCTAAGATGTAGACGAGAAGAGAGGCTAAAGACGAAGGTACGGTGCTCTGCAGAGCTAAGCACCGCTCCCGGACCTCTTTCGGCAGAAGGCGCACACCGCAGAGCACTGTGAGCGGCAGAATCGTCTTTGCGCGAAGAAGCAGCTTCTTCGTCTCCGGGAGCCGGAGAGAGCGGCAACTTCGCAAAGGTGATGAAACAAGCTGTACAACACTGCGATTGTGTGCGCAGCTTGCCAACTGAGAGAAAACAGTACCTGACAACTCTCCTGCCTTTTCTATTCACATGAACATTCGATTGCAAGCTGTTTTGGACAACTTTCTTTCTCTTCTTGCAAAAAACTCGGCAGACCTCTGTGCAGCCTCTAGAACACGATGGGAGATGTTCTCTGTGCTGCCACAGTTTCTCCTTGCCAGACAGAGTGGAAAAGGTTTTTGCTAAGATGTAGACGAGAAGAGAGGCTAAAGACGAAGGTACGGTGCTCTGCAGAGCTAAGCACCGCTCCCGGACCTCTTTCGGCAGAAGACACACACTGCAGAGCACTGTGAGCGGCAGAATCGTCTTTGCGCGAAAACGCAGCTTCTTCGTCTCCGGGAGCCGGAGAGAGCGGCAACTTCGCAAAGGTGATGAAACAAGCTGTACAACACTGCGATTGTGTGCGCAGCTTGCCAAGTGAGAGAAAACAGTACCTGACCACTCTCCTGCCTTTTCTATTCACATGAACATTCGATTGCAAGCTGTTTTGGACAACTTTCTTTCTCTTCTTGCAATAAACTCGGCAGACCTCTGTGCAGCCTCTAGAACACGATGGTGCATGTTTTTTGTGCTGGCACAGTTTCTCCTTACCAGACAGAGTGGAAAAGCTTTTTGCTAAGATGTAGACGAGAAGAGAGGCTAAAGACGAAGGTACGGTGCTCTGCAGAGCTAAGCACCGCTCCCGGGCGTCTTTCGGCAGAAGGCGCACACCGCAGAGCACTGTGAGCGGCAGAATCGTCTTTGCGCGAAGAAGCAGCTTCTTCGTCTCCGGGAGCCGGAGAGAGCGGCAGCTTCGCAAAGGTGATGAAACAAGCTGTACAACACTGCGATTGTGTGCGCAGCTTGCCAAGTGAGAGAAAACAGTACCTGACCACTCTCCTGCCTTTTCAATTCACATGAACATTCGATTGGAAGCTGTTTTGGACAACTTTCTTTCTCTTCTTGCAAAACACTCGGCAGACCTGCGTGCAGCCTCTAGAACACGATGGGAGATGTTTTCTGTGCCGGCACAGTTTCTCCTTGCCAGACAGAGTGGAAAAGCTTTTTGCTAAGATGTAGACGCGAAGAGAGGCTAAAGAAGCAGGTATGGTGCTCTGCAGAGCAAAGCACAGCTCCCTGGCCTCTTTCGGCAGGAGACACACACTACAGAGCACTGTGAGCGGCAGAATCGTCTTTGCGCGAAAACGCAGCTTCTTCGTCTCCGGGAGCCGGAGAGAGCGGCAACTTCGCAAAGGTGATGAAACAAGCTGTACAACACTGCGATTGTGTGCGCAGCTTGCCAACTGAGAGAAAACAGTACCTGACCACTCTCCTGCCTTTTCTATTCACATGAACATTCGATTGCAAGCTGTTTTGGACAACTTCCTTTCTCTTCTTACAAAACACTCGGCAGACCTCCGTGCAGCCTCTAGAACACGATGGGAGATGTTTTCTGTGCCGGCACAGTTTCTCTTTGCCAGACAGAGTGGAAAAGCTTTTTGCTAAGATGTAGACGAGAAGAGAGGCTAAAGACGAAGGTACGGTGCTCTGCAGAGCTAAGCACCGCTCCCGGGCGTCTTTCGGCAGAAGGCGCACACCGCAGAGCACTGTGAGCGGCAGAATCGTCTTTGCGCGAAGAAGCAGCTTCTTCGTCTCCGGGAGCCGGAGAGAGCGGCAACTTGGCAAAGGTGATGAAACAAGCTGTACAACACTGCGATTGTGTGCGCAGCTTGCCAAGTGAGAGAAAACAGTACCTGACCACTCTCCTGCCTTTTCAATTCACATGAACATTCGATTTCAAGCTGTTTTGGACAACTTCCTTTCTCTTCTTGCAAAACACTCGGCAGACCTCCGTGCAGCCTCTAGAACACGATGGGAGATGTTTTCTGTGCTGGCACAGTTTCTCCTTGCCAGACAGAGTGGAAAAGCTTTTTGCTAAGATGTAGACGAGAAGAGAGGCTAAAGACCAAGGTACGGTGCTCTGCAGAGCTAAGCACCGCTCCCGGACCTCTTTCGGCAGAAGACACGCACTGCAGAGCACTGTGAGCGGCAGAATCGTCTTTGCGCGAAAACGCAGCTTCTTCGTCTCCGGGAGCCGGAGAGAGCGGCAACTTGGCAAAGGTGATGAAACAAGCTGTACAACACTGCGATTGTGTGCGCAGCTTGCCAAGTGAGAGAAAACAGTACCTGACCACTCTCCTGCCTTTTCTATTCACATGAACATTCGATTGCAAGCTGTTTTGGACAACTTTCTTTCTCTTCTTGCAAAACACTCGGCAGACCTCCGTGAAGCCTCTAGAACACGATGGGAGATGTTTTCTTTGCTGGCACAGTTTCTCCTTGCCAGACTGAGTGGAAAAGCTTTTTGCTAAGATGTAGACGAGAAGAGAGGCTAAAGACGAAGGTACGGTGCTCTGCAGAGCTAAGCACCGCTCCCGGGCGTCTTTCGGCAGAAGGCGCACACCGCAGAGCACTGTGAGCGGCAGAATCGTCTTTGCGCGAAGAAGCAGCTTCTTCGTCTCCGGGAGCCGGAGAGAGCGGCAACTTGGCAAAGGTGATGAAACAAGCTGTACAACACTGCGATTGTGTGCGCAGCTTGCCAAGTGAGAGAAAACAGTACCTGACCACTCTCCTGCCTTTTGTAATCACATGAACATTCGATTGCAAGCTGTTTTGGACAACTTTCTTTCTCTTCTTGCAAAACACTCGGCAGACCTGCGTGCAGCCTCTAGAACACGATGGGAGATGTTTTTTGTGCTCGCACAGTTTCTCCTTGCCAGACAGAGTGGAAAAGCTTTTTGGTAAGATGTAGACGAGAAGAGAGGCTAAAGACGAAGGTACGGTGCTCTGCAGAGTTAAGCACCGCTCCCGGGCGTCTTTCGGCAGAAGGCGCACACCGCAGAGCACTGTGAGCGGCAGAATCGTCTTTGCGCGAAGAAGCAGCTTTTTCGTCTCCGGGAGCCGGAGAGAGCGGCAACTTGGCAAAGGTGATGAAACAAGCTGTACAACACTGCGATTGTGTGCGCAGCTTGCCAAGTGAGAGAAAACAGTACCTGGCCACTCTCCTGCCTTTTCAATTCACATGAACATTCGATTGCAAGCTGTTTTGGACAACTTTCTTTCTCTTCTTGCAAAACACTCGGCAGACCTCCGTGCAGCCTCTAGAACACGATGGGAGATGTTTTCTGTGCCGGCACAGTTTCTCCTTGCCAGACAGAGTGGAAAAGCTTTTTGCTAAGATGTAGACGAGAAGAGAGGCTAAAGAAGCACGTATGGTGCTCTGCAGAGCAAAGCACAGCTCCCTGGCCTCTTTCGGCAGGAGACACACACTACAGAGCACTGTGAGCGGCAGAATCGTCTTTGCGCGAAAACGCAGCTTCTTCGTCTCCGGGAGCCGGAGAGAGCGGCAACTTCGCAAAGGTGATGAAACAAGCTGTACAACACTGCGATTGTGTGCGCAGCTTGTCAAGTGAGAGAAAACAGTACCTGACCACTCTCCTGCCTTTTCTATTCACATGAACATTCGATTGCAAGCTGTTTTGGACAACTTTCTTTCTCTTCTTGCAAAACACTCGGCAGACCTCCGTGCAGCCTCTAGAACACGATGGGAGATGTTTTCTGTGCTGGCACAGTTTCTCCTTGCCAGACAGAGTGGAAAAGCTTTTTGCTAAGATGTAGACGAGAAGAGAGGCTAAAGACGAAGGTACGGTGCTCTGCAGAGCTAAGCACCGCTCCCGGACCTCTTTCGGCAGAAGGCTCACACCGCAGAGCACTGTGAGCGGCAGAATCGTCTTTGCGCGAAGAAGCAGCTTCTTCGTCTCCGGGAGCCGGAGAGAGCGGCAGCTTCGCAAAGGTGATGAAACAAGCTGTACAACACTGCGATTGTGTGCGCAGCTTGCCAACTGAGAGAAAACAGTACCTGACCACTCTCCTGCCTTTTCTATACACATGAACATTCGATTGCAAGCTGTTTTGGACAACTTTCTTTCTCTTCTTGCAAAACACTCGGCAGACCTCCGTGCAGCCTCTAGAACACGATGGAAGATGTTTTCTGTGCTCGCACAGTTTCTCCTTGCCAGACAGAGTGGAAAAGCTTTTTGCTAAGATGTAGACGAGAAGAGAGGCTAAAGACCAAGGTACGGTGCTCTGCAGAGCTAAGCACCGCTCCCGGACCTCTTTCGGCAGAAGGCGCACACTGCAGAGCACTGTGAGCGGCAGAATCGTCTTTGCGCGAAGAAGCAGCTTCTTCGTCTCCGGGAGCCGGAGAGAGCGGCAACTTGGCAAAGGTGATGAAACAAGCTGTACAACACTGCGATTGTGTGCGCAGCTTGCCAAGTGAGAGAAAACAGTACCTGACCACTCTCCTGCCTTTTCTATTCACATGAACATTCGATTGCAAGCTGTTTTGGACAACTTTCTTTCTCTTCTTGCAAAACACTCGGCAGACCTCCGTGCAGCCTCTAGAACACGATGGGAGATGTTTTCTGTGCTGGCACAGTTTCTCCTTGCCAGACAGAGTGGAAAAGCTTTTTGCTAAGATGTAGACGAGAAGAGAGGCTAAAGACCAAGGTACGGTGCTCTGCAGAGCTAAGCACCGCTCCCGGACCTCTTTCGGCAGAAGACACGCACTGCAGAGCACTGTGAGCGGCAGAATCGTCTTTGCGCGAAAACGCAGCTTCTTCGTCTCCGGGAGCCGGAGAGAGCGGCAACTTGGCAAAGGTGATGAAACAAGCTGTACAACACTGCGATTGTGTGCGCAGCTTGCCAAGTGAGAGAAAACAGTACCTGACCACTCTCCTGCCTTTTCTATTCACATGAACATTCGATTGCAAGCTGTTTTGGACAACTTTCTTTCTCTTCTTGCAAAACACTCGGCAGACCTCCGTGCAGCCTCTAGAACACGATGGGAGATGTTTTCTGTGCTGGCACAGTTTCTCCTTGCCAGACAGAGTGGAAAAGCTTTTTGCTAAGATGTAGACGAGAAGAGAGGCTAAAGACGAAGGTACGGTGCTCTGCAGAGCTAAGCAGCGCTCCCGGACCTCTTTCGGCAGAAGACACACACTGCAGAGCACTGTGAGCGGCAGAATCGTCTTTGCGCGAAGAAGCAGCTTCTTCGTCTCCGGGAGCCGGAGAGAGCGGCAACTTGGCAAAGGTGATGAAACAAGCTGTACAACACTGCGATTGTGTGCGCAGCTTGCCAAGTGAGAGAAAACAGTACCTGACCACTCTCCTGCCTTTTCTATTCACATGAACATTCGATTGCAAGCTGTTTTGGACAACTTTCTTTCTCTTCTTGCAAAACACTCGGCAGACCTCCGTGCAGCCTCTAGAACACGATGGGAGATGTTTTCTGTGCTGGCACAGTTTCTCCTTGCCAGACAGAGTGGAAAAGCTTTTTGCTAAGATGTAGACGAGAAGAGAGGCTAAAGACGAAGGTACGGTGCTCTGCAGAGCTAAGCACCGCTCCCGGGCGTCTTTCGGCAGAAGGCGCACACCGCAGAGCACTGTGAGCGGCAGAATCGTCTTTGCGCGAAGAAGCAGCTTCTTCGTCTCCGGGAGCCGGAGAGAGCGGCAACTTGGCAAAGGTGATGAAACAAGCTGTACAACACTGCGATTGTGTGCGCAGCTTGCCAACTAAGAGAAAACAGTACCTGACCACTCTCCTGCCTTTTCAATTCACATGAACATTCGATTGCAAGCTGTTTTGGACAACTTCCTTTCTCTTCTTGCAAAACACTCGGCAGACCTGCGTGCAGCCTCTAGAACACGATGGGAGATGTTTTTTGTGCTGGCACAGTTTCTCCTTGCCAGACAGAGTGGAAAAGCTTTTTGCTAAGATGTAGACGCGAAGAGAGACTAAAGAAGCAGGTATGGTGCTCTGCAGAGCTAAGCACCGCTCCCGGACCTCTTTCGGCAGAAGACACACACTGCAGAGCACAGTGAGCGGCAGAATCGTCTTTGCGCGAAGAAGAAGCTTCTTCGTCTCCGGGAGCCGGAGAGAGCGGCAACTTCGCAAAGGTGATGAAACAAGCTGTACAACACTGCGATTGTGTGCGCAGCTTGCCAAGTGAGAGAAAACAGTACCTGACCACTCTCCTGCCTTTTCTATTCACATGAACATTCGATTGCAAGCTGTTTTGGACAACTTTCTTTCTCTTCTTGCAAAACACTCGGCAGACCTCCGTGCAGCCTCTAGAACACGATGGGAGATGTTTTATGTGCTGGCACAGTTTCTCCTTGCCAGACAGAGTGGAAAAGCTTTTTGCTAAGATGTAGACGAGAAGAGAGGCTAAAGACGAAGGTACGGTGCTCTGCAGAGCTAAGCACCGCTCCCGGGCGTCTTTCGGCAGAAGGCGCACACCGCAGAGCACTGTGAGCGGCAGAATCGTCTTTGCGCGAAGAAGCAGCTTCTTCGTCTCCGGGAGCCGGAGAGAGCGGCAACTTGGCAAAGGTGATGAAACAAGCTGTACAACACTGCGATTGTGTGCGCAGCTTGCCAAGTGAGAGAAAACAGTACCTGACCACTCTCCTGCCTTTTGTAATCACATGAACATTCGATTGCAAGCTGTTTTGGACAACTTTCTTTCTCTTCTCGCAAAACACTCGGCAGACCTGCGTGCAGCCTCTAGAACACGATGGGAGATGTTTTTTGTGCTCGCACAGTTTCTCCTTGCCAGACAGAGTGGAAAAGCTTTTTGGTAAGATGTAGACGAGAAGAGAGGCTAAAGACGAAGGTACGGTGCTCTGCAGAGTTAAGCACCGCTCCCGGGCGTCTTTCGGCAGAAGGCGCACACCGCAGAGCACTGTGAGCGGCAGAATCGTCTTTGCGCGAAGAAGCAGCTTCTTCGTCTCCGGGAGCCGGAGAGAGCGGCAACTTCGCAAAGGTGATGAAACAAGCTGTACAACACTGCGATTGTGTGCGCAGCTTGCCAACTGAGAGAAAACAGTACCTCACCACTCTCCTGCCTTTTCTATTCACATGAACATTCGATTGCAAGCTGTTTTGGACAACTTTCTTTCTCTTCTTGCAAAACACTCGGCAGACCTCCGTGCAGCCTCTAGAACACGATGGGAGATGTTTTCTGTGCTGGCACAGTTTCTCCTTGCCAGACAGAGTGGAAAAGCTTTTTGCTAAGATGTAGACGAGAAGAGAGGCTAAAGACGAAGGTAAGGTGCTCTGCAGAGCTAAGCACCGCTCCCGGACCTCTTTCGGCAGAAGGCGCTCAGCGCAGAGCACTGTGAGCGGCAGAATCGTCTTTGCGCGGAGAAGCAGCTTCTTCGTCTCCGGGAGCCGGAGAGAGCGGCAGCTTCGCAAAGGTGATGAAACAAGCTGTACAACACTGCGATTGTGTGCGCAGCTTGCCAAGTGAGAGAAAACAGTACCTGACCACTCTCCTGCCTTTTCTATACACATGAACATTCGATTGCAAGCTGTTTTGGACAACTTTCTTTCTCTTCTTGCAAAACACTCGGCAGACCTCCGTGCAGCCTCTAGAACACGATGGAAGATGTTTTCTGTGCTGGCACAGTTTCTCCTTGCCAGACAGAGTGGAAAAGCTTTTTGCTAAGATGTAGACGAGAAGAGAGGCTAAAGACGAAGGTACGGTGCTCTGCAGAGCTAAGCACCGCTCCCGGGCGTCTTTCGGCAGAAGGCGCACACCGCAGAGCACTGTGAGCGGCAGAATCGTCTTTGCGCGAAGAAGCAGCTTCTTCGTCTCCGGGAGCCGGAGAGAGCGGCAACTTGGCAAAGGTGATGAAACAAGCTGTACAACACTGCGATTGTGTGCGCAGCTTGCCAAGTGAGAGAAAACAGTACCTGACCACTCTCCTGCCTTTTCTATTCACATGAAGATTCGATTGCAAGCTGTTTTGGACAACTTTCTTTCTCTTCTTGCAAAACACTCGGCAGACCTCCGTGCAGCCTCTAGAACACGATGGGAGATGTTTTCTGTGCCGACACAGTTTCTCCTTGCCAGACAGAGTGGAAAAGCTTTTTGCTAAGATGTAGACGAGAAGAGAGGCTAAAGAAGCAGGTATGGTGCTCTGCAGAGCAAAGCACAGCTCCCTGGCCTCTTTCGGCAGGAGACACACACTACAGAGCACTGTGAGCGGCAGAATCGTCTTTGCGCGAAAACGCAGCTTCTTCGTCTCCGGGAGCCGGAGAGAGCGGCAACTTCGCAAAGGTGATGAAACAAGCTGTACAACACTGCGATTGTGTGCGCAGCTTGCCAAGTGAGAGAAAACAGTACCTGACCACTCTCCTGCCTTTTCTATTCACATGAACATTCGATTGCAAGCTGTTTTGGACAACTTTCTTTCTCTTCTTGCAAAACACTCGGCAGACCTCCGTGCAGCCTCTAGAACACGATGGGAGATGTTTTCTGTGCTGGCACAGTTTCTCCTTGCCAGACAGAGTGGAAAAGCTTTTTGCTAAGATGTAGACGAGAAGAGAGGCT
Source organism: Melozone crissalis (assembly GCF_028551555.1). Classification (NCBI taxonomy): domain Eukaryota; kingdom Metazoa; phylum Chordata; class Aves; order Passeriformes; family Passerellidae; genus Melozone; species Melozone crissalis. Next base: position 195,280 of record NW_026535906.1, read on the forward strand.
AAAGACGAAGGTACGGTGCTCTGCAGAGCTAAGCACCGCTCCCGGACCTCTTTCGGCAGAAGACACACACTGCAGAGCACTGTGAGCGGCAGAATCGTCTTTGCGCGAAGAAGCAGCTTCTTCGTCTCCGGGAGCCGGAGAGAGCGGCAACTTGGCAAAGGTGATGAAACAAGCTGTACAACACTGCGATTGTGTGCGCAGCTTGCCAAGTGAGAGAAAACAGTACCTGACCACTCTCCTGCCTTTTGTAATCACATGAACATTCGATTGCAAGCTGTTTTGGACAACTTTCTTTCTCTTCTTGCAAAACACTCGGCAGACCTCCGTGCAGCCTCTAGAACACGATGGGAGATGTTTTTTGTGCTCGCACAGTTTCTCCTTGCCAGACAGAGTGGAAAAGCTTTTTGGTAAGATGTAGACGAGAAGAGAGGCTAAAGACGAAGGTACGGTGCTCTGCAGAGTTAAGCACCGCTCCCGGGCCTCTTTCGGCAGAAGGCGCACACCGCAGAGCACTGTGAGCGGCAGAATCGTCTTTGCGCGAAGAAGCAGCTTCTTCGTCTCCGGGAGCCGGAGAGAGCGGCAACTTCGCAAAGGTGATGAAACAAGCTGTACAACACTGCGATTGTGTGCGCAGTTTGCCAACTGAGAGAAAACAGTACCTGACCACTCTCCTGCCTTTTCTATTCACATGAACATTCGATTGGAAGCTGTTTTGGACAACTTTCTTTCTCTTCTTGCAAAACACTCGGCAGACCTCCGTGCAGCCTCTAGAACACGATGGGAGATGTTTTCTGCGCTGGCACAGTTTCTCCTTGCCAGACAGAGTGGAAAAGCTTTTTGCTAAGATGTAGACGAGAAGAGAGGCTAAAGACGAAGGTAAGGTGCTCTGCAGAGCTAAGCACCGCTCCCGGACCTCTTTCGGCAGAAGGCGCTCAGCGCAGAGCACTGTGAGCGGCAGAATCGTCTTTGCGCGAAGAAGCAGCTTCTTCGTCTCCGGGAGCCGGAGAGAGCGGCAACTTCGCAAAGGTGATGAAACAAGCTGTACAACACTGCGATTGTGTGCGCAGCTTGCCAACTGAGAGAAAACAGTACCTGACCACTCTCCTGCCTTTTCAATTCACATGAACATTCGATTGCAAGCTGTTTTGGACAACTTTCTTTCTCTTCTTGCAAAACACTCGGCAGACCTCCGTGCAGCCTCTAGAACACGATGGGAGATGTTTTCTGTGCTGGCACAGTTTCTCCTTGCCAGACAGAGTGGAAAAGCTTTTTGCTAAGATGTAGACGAGAAGAGAGGCTAAAGACGAAGGTACGGTGCTCTGCAGAGCTAAGCACCACTCCCGGGCGTCTTTCGGCAGAAGGCGCACACCGCAGAGCACTGTGAGCGGCAGAATCGTCTTTGCGCGAAGAAGCAGCTTCTTCGTCTCCGGGAGCCGGAGAGAGCGGCAACTTGTCAAAGGTGATGAAACAAGCTGTACAACACTGCGATTGTGTGCGCAGCTTGCCAAGTGAGAGAAAACAGTACCTGACCACTCTCCTGCCTTTTGTAATCACATGAACATTCGATTGCAAGCTGTTTTGGACAACTTTCTTTCTCTTCTCGCAAAACACTCGGCAGACCTGCGTGCAGCCTCTAGAACACGATGGGAGATGTTTTTTGTGCTCGCACAGTTTCTCCTTGCCAGACAGAGTGGAAAAGCTTTTTGGTAAGATGTAGACGAGAAGAGAGGCTAAAGACGAAGGTACGGTGCTCTGCAGAGTTAAGCACCGCTCCCGGGCGTCTTTCGGCAGAAGGCGCACACCGCAGAGCACTGTGAGCGGCAGAATCGTCTTTGCGCGAAGAAGCAGCTTCTTCGTCTCCGGGAGCCGGAGAGAGCGGCAACTTCGCAAAGGTGATGAAACAAGCTGTACAACACTGCGATTGTGTGCGCAGCTTGCCAACTGAGAGAAAACAGTACCTCACCACTCTCCTGCCTTTTCTATTCACATGAACATTCGATTGCAAGCTGTTTTGGACAACTTTCTTTCTCTTCTTGCAAAACACTCGGCAGACCTCCGTGCAGCCTCTAGAACACGATGGGAGATGTTTTCTGTGCTGGCACAGTTTCTCCTTGCCAGACAGAGTGGAAAAGCTTTTTGCTAAGATGTAGACGAGAAGAGAGGCTAAAGACGAAGGTAAGGTGCTCTGCAGAGCTAAACACCGCTCCCGGACCTCTTTCGGCAGAAGGCGCTCAGCGCAGAGCACTGTGAGCGGCAGAATCGTCTTTGCGCGGAGAAGCAGCTTCTTCGTCTCCGGGAGCCGGAGAGAGCGGCAGCTTCGCAAAGGTGATGAAACAAGCTGTACAACACTGCGATTGTGTGCGCAGCTTGCCAAGTGAGAGAAAACAGTACCTGACCACTCTCCTGCCTTTTCTATACACATGAACATTCGATTGCAAGCTGTTTTGGACAACTTTCTTTCTCTTCTTGCAAAACACTCGGCAGACCTCCGTGCAGCCTCTAGAACACGATGGAAGATGTTTTCTGTGCTCGCACAGTTTCTCCTTGCCAGACAGAGTGGAAAAGCTTTTTGCTAAGATGTAGACGAGAAGAGAGGCTAAAGACGAAGGTACGGTGCTCTGCAGAGCTAAGCACCGCTCCCGGGCGTCTTTCGGCAGAAGGCGCACACCGCAGAACACTGTGAGCGGCAGAATCGTCTTTGCGCGAAGAAGCAGCTTCTTCGTCTCCGGGAGCCGGAGAGAGCGGCAACTTGGCAAAGGTGATGAAACAAGCTGTACAACACTGCGATTGTGTGCGCAGCTTGCCAAGTGAGAGAAAACAGTACCTGACCACTCTCCTGCCTTTTCTATTCACATGAACATTCGATTGCAAGCTGTTTTGGACAACTTTCTTTCTCTTCTTGCAAAACACTCGGCAGACCTCCGTGCAGCCTCTAGAACACGATGGGAGATGTTTTTTGTGCTCGCACAGTTTCTCCTTGCCAGACAGAGTGGAAAAGCTTTTTGCTAAGATGTAGACGAGAAGAGAGGCTAAAGACGAAGGTACGGTGCTCTGCAGAGTTAAGCACCGCTCCCGGGCCTCTTTCGGCAGAAGGCGCACACCGCAGAGCACTGTGAGCGGCAGAATCGTCTTTGCGCGAAGAAGCAGCTTCTTCGTCTCCGGGAGCCGGAGAGAGCGGCAACTTCGCAAAGGTGATGAAACAAGCTGTACAACACTGCGATTGTGTGCGCAGTTTGCCAACTGAGAGAAAACAGTACCTGACCACTCTCCTGCCTTTTCTATTCACATGAACATTCGATTGGAAGCTGTTTTGGACAACTTTCTTTCTCTTCTTGCAAAACACTCGGCAGACCTCCGTGCAGCCTCTAGAACACGATGGGAGATGTTTTCTGCGCTGGCACAGTTTCTCCTTGCCAGACAGAGTGGAAAAGCTTTTTGCTAAGATGTAGACGAGAAGAGAGGCTAAAGACGAAGGTAAGGTGCTCTGCAGAGCTAAGCACCGCTCCCGGACCTCTTTCGGCAGAAGGCGCTCAGCGCAGAGCACTGTGAGCGGCAGAATCGTCTTTGCGCGAAGAAGCAGCTTCTTCGTCTCCGGGAGCCGGAGAGAGCGGCAACTTGTCAAAGGTGATGAAACAAGCTGTACAACACTGCGATTGTGTGCGCAGCTTGCCAAGTGAGAGAAAACAGTACCTGACCACTCTCCTGCCTTTTGTAATCACATGAACATTCGATTGCAAGCTGTTTTGGACAACTTTCTTTCTCTTCTCGCAAAACACTCGGCAGACCTGCGTGCAGCCTCTAGAACACGATGGGAGATGTTTTTTGTGCTCGCACAGTTTCTCCTTGCCAGACAGAGTGGAAAAGCTTTTTGGTAAGATGTAGACGAGAAGAGAGGCTAAAGACGAAGGTACGGTGCTCTGCAGAGTTAAGCACCGCTCCCGGGCGTCTTTCGGCAGAAGGCGCACACCGCAGAGCACTGTGAGCGGCAGAATCGTCTTTGCGCGAAGAAGCAGCTTCTTCGTCTCCGGGAGCCGGAGAGAGCGGCAACTTCGCAAAGGTGATGAAACAAGCTGTACAACACTGCGATTGTGTGCGCAGCTTGCCAAGTGAGAGAAAACAGTACCTCACCACTCTCCTGCCTTTTCTATTCACATGAACATTCGATTGCAAGCTGTTTTGGACAACTTTCTTTCTCTTCTTGCAAAACACTCGGCAGACCTCCGTGCAGCCTCTAGAACACGATGGGAGATGTTTTCTGTGCTGGCACAGTTTCTCCTTGCCAGACAGAGTGGAAAAGCTTTTTGCTAAGATGTAGACGAGAAGAGAGGCTAAAGACGAAGGTAAGGTGCTCTGCAGAGCTAAGCACCGCTCCCGGACCTCTTTCGGCAGAAGGCGCTCAGCGCAGAGCACTGTGAGCGGCAGAATCGTCTTTGCGCGAAGAAGCAGCTTCTTCGTCTCCGGGAGCCGGAGAGAGCGGCAACTTGGCAAAGGTGATGAAACAAGCTGTACAACACTGCGATTGTGTGCGCAGCTTGCCAAGTGAGAGAAAACAGTACCTGACCACTCTCCTGCCTTTTCTATTCACATGAACATTCGATTGCAAGCTGTTTTGGACAACTTTCTTTCTCTTCTTGCAAAACACTCGGCAGACCTGCGTGCAGCCTCTAGAACACGATGGGAGATGTTCTCTGTGCTGGCACAGTTTCTCCTTGCCAGACAGAGTGGAAAAGCTTTTTGCTAAGATGTAGACGAGAAGAGAGGCTAAAGACGAAGGTACGGTGCTCTGCAGAGCTAAGCACCGCTCCCGGACCTCTTTCGGCAGAAGGCGCACACCGCAGAGCACTGTGAGCGGCAGAATCGTCTTTGCGCGAAGAAGCAGCTTCTTCGTCTCCGGGAGCCGGAGAGAGCGGCAACTTCGCAAAGGTGATGAAACAAGCTGTACAACACTGCGATTGTGTGCGCAGCTTGCCAAGTGAGAGAAAACAGTACCTGACCACTCTCCTGCCTTTTCTATTCACATGAACATTCGATTGGAAGCTGTTTTGGACAACTTTCTTTCTCTTCTTGCAAAACACTCGGCAGACCTCCGTGCAGCCTCTAGAACACGATGGGAGATGTTTTCTGTGCTGGCACAGTTTCTCCTTGCCAGACAGAGTGGAAAAGCTTTTTGCTAAGATGTAGACGAGAAGAGAGGCTAAAGACGAAGGTACGGTGCTCTGCAGAGCTAAGCACCGCTCCCGGACCTCTTTCGGCAGAAGACACACACTGCAGAGCACTGTGAGCGGCAGAATCGTCTTTGCGCGAAAACGCAGCTTCTTCGTCTCCGGGAGCCGGAGAGAGCGGCAACTTGGCAAAGGTGATGAAACAAGCTGTACAACACTGCGATTGTGTGCGCAGCTTGCCAACTGAGAGAAAACAGTACCTGACCACTCTCCTGCCTTTTCTATTCACATGAACATTCGATTGCAAGCTGTTTTGGACAACTTTCTTTCTCTTCTTGCAATAAACTCGGCAGACCTCTGTGCAGCCTCTAGAACACGATGGTGCATGTTTTTTGTGCTGGCACAGTTTCTCCTTACCAGACAGAGTGGAAAAGGTTTTTGCTAAGATGTAGACGAGAAGAGAGGCTAAAGACGAAGGTACGGTGCTCTGCAGAGCTAAGCACCGCTCCCGGGCGTCTTTCGGCAGAAGGCGCACACCGCAGAGCACTGTGAGCGGCAGAATCGTCTTTGCGCGAAGAAGCAGCTTCTTCGTCTCCGGGAGCCGGAGAGAGCGGCAGCTTCGCAAAGGTGATGAAACAAGCTGTACAACACTGCGATTGTGTGCGCAGCTTGCCAAGTGAGAGAAAACAGTACCTGACCACTCTCCTGCCTTTTCTATTCACATGAACATTCGATTGCAAGCTGTTTTGGACAACTTTCTTTCTCTTCTTGCAAAACACTCGGCAGACCTCCGTGCAGCCTCTAGAACACGATGGGAGATGTTTTCTGTGCCGGCACAGTTTCTCCTTGCCAGACAGAGTGGAAAAGCTTTTTGCTAAGATGTAGACGAGAAGAGAGGCTAAAGAAGAAGGTATGGTGCTCTGCAGAGCAAAGCACAGCTCCCTGGCCTCTTTCGGCAGGAGACACACACTACAGAGCACTGTGAGCGGCAGAATCGTCTTTGCGCGAAAACGCAGCTTCTTCGTCTCCGGGAGCCGGAGAGAGCGGCAACTTCGCAAAGGTGATGAAACAAGCTGTACAACACTGCGATTGTGTGCGCAGCTTGCCAAGTGAGAGAAAACAGTACCTGACCACTCTCCTGCCTTTTCTATTCACATGAACATTCGATTGCAAGCTGTTTTGGACAACTTTCTTTCTCTTCTTACAAAACACTCGGCAGACCTCCCTGCAGCCTCTAGAACACGATGGGAGATGTTTTCTGTGCCGGCACAGTTTCTCTTTGCCAGACAGAGTGGAAAAGCTTTTTGCTAAGATGTAGACGAGAAGAGAGGCTAAAGACGAAGGTACGGTGCTCTGCAGAGCTAAGCACCGCTCCCGGACCTCTTTCGGCAGAAGACACACACTGCAGAGCACAGTGAGCGGCAGAATCGTCTTTGCGCGAAAACGCAGCTTCTTCGTCTCCGGGAGCCGGAGAGAGCGGCAACTTGGCAAAGGTGATGAAACAAGCTGTACAACACTGCGATTGTGTGCGCAGCTTGCCAAGTGAGAGAAAACAGTACCTGACCACTCTCCTGCCTTTTCTATTCACATGAACATTCGATTGCAAGCTGTTTTGGACAACTTTCTTTCTCTTCTTGCAAAACACTCGGCAGACCTCCGTGCAGCCTCTAGAACACGATGGGAGATGTTTTCTGTGCTGGCACAGTTTCTCCTTGCCAGACAGAGTGGAAAAGCTTTTTGCTAAGATGTAGACGAGAAGAGAGGCTAAAGACGAAGGTACGGTGCTCTGCAGAGCTAAGCACCGCTCCCGGACCTCTTTCGGCAGAAGGCGCTCAGCGCAGAGCACTGTGAGCGGCAGAATCGTCTTTGCGCGAAGAAGCAGCTTCTTCGTCTCCGGGAGCCGGAGAGAGCGGCAGCTTCGCAAAGGTGATGAAACAAGCTGTACAACACTGCGATTGTGTGCGCAGCTTGCCAAGTGAGAGAAAAACAGTACCTGACCACTCTCCTGCCTTTTCTATTCACATGAACATTCGATTGCAAGCTGTTTTGGACAACTTTCTTTCTCTTCTTGCAAAAAACTCGGCAGACCTCCGTGCAGCCTCTAGAACACGATGGGAGATGTTTTTTGTGCTGGCACAGTTTCTCCTTGCCAGACAGAGTGGAAAAGCTTTTTGCTAAGATGTAGACGAGAAGAGAGGCTAAAGACGAAGGTACGGTGCTCTGCAGAGCTAAGCACCGCTCCCGGGC